>NC_092062.1:8287500-8457500 GCF_039877785.1 Chaetodon trifascialis | reverse complement strand
TCTGTTTGAGACTCCAGCTGTACATCATTTTCAAACGAAAGACACTGTAGGCTCTATGTTTAGTCATGACTGTACTTTTGACTCATTACCCTTCCCAAATGCCAAATAACTCTATTTGGGTTCCGTTCTTTGAGTTTTTTAACCCTAAACATACCATCACTCTGGATAACAGACCACATGTTTCCAAAAGGAATATATGTACTTCTTTGTGCATGAGAAAGATAATATATAAAAAGTATTTTTGTGCAAGCCCAGTTTGTGGCAACAGGAAAGGTTACCACCCTCCCACACATGAAAACATAGATTTTTAATTTTTACACATACAGCATTGGAGTCTGTGGGACCCAAAAACACAAAGGTTAATTGATAAATGATAAATAAGCATCTTATAGGAATCACACATGTTTACACAAGCATTGTTTCCACATGGATTTGTGTGTATTGATGCTATTTATACTCTTCATGCTTGTTTGCTTGCCATTATATGATTTGATAGACTCGCTGAGGTCTGTGTGCATCAAGAGCAGTGTATAACCTTAAACTGACCTGAAGCCTAAAGGCATAATCATCTTATATTTTGATATTGCACGTGGAATACAGAGTTTCTGAACTCTGTGTCTCCCATGAAGAAATCATGGAGCAGATGTCGTCCCTCTCACTAAGCACACAAACACACACTTTGTTTTTGATCGTTACATTTCTGTTTGCTCTGTCACATTTAGTGATATGGCATCAAAAACTTGTCCCTTTGAGGAGGCAAACAAACTCTCCTGCTCTGGTGTTTGCTTTGTCCGCAGTGAAAGAAAAGCACTCAGGACCTGGGAGGGAATCTTATGCCAAGTTTGCAGCGCCTCGCTTGCTCAACCCTCTCTCCCTCGCTCTGCCTCTCACTCTTACCCCACAAGGGCAGAGACATCTAAAAGGACTGTACCTTGGTGTGCGTCCAACAAAAGCTCTCTGCTGAATTTCATCCTCTTTTGAATTTGTGTTTGAATAACACTCGAGCTACAAATCAAAATATGTTGGACACTCAGAGTGAGGTCATGTGGTATAGATCATTGTGGCTTCCAGAGAAGTCTCCTTGTGTAAGAGAAGGGGACGGGCGGCTGCTGCTTTGACTGATGGCTGTAGAGACTGAGAGGGCCGTTTGGTGCCCATTCTCCTGAGACTAAGTCCATGCCTGTGCCAAACCTCTCATTTTCCTCCCGCAATATATTTCATTAAACTTTTAACTCCTTGCAAGGTAATTCGCTTGACATTTTGAGGCTGTGCTGCTGAAGGCTGCAGAGTGTGTCTCACTCTGTAATTTCAAGTCAGAGAGATATTTGCCTAATACAGCCTAAAAAATCTCTTTTTTTCTCTCCACAAAAACACACGTTCAGAACAGTTAAATGGATGAAATTGTGTAACATCCAAACCAACAAAGCTGAGCAGCGCGGAACAGCATTTCATGGTTATAGCCGTGCAGGTCCCACTGGCGCAGATATAATTAAGACCTCTTCTTAATTACTTAATAAGCCTAATTAGTGACATTTCAGCGCAGCAGATTTGGCTGTAAGAGCGATGGAAATCAGAAGAATGGTAAGTCTATTTGTTATTTCATTTAAATCCTAATGTTAATGAAATTAGGGCATCATGATGTAACAGAAACAAACCACGCTGGGATTGACCATAGGGCTAATGCAGTTCTCTACACTCCCGATAAACATTCAATTAAGTGCTACAAAAAGGAGACAAAAAAGGAATAGAAAACAAAAGTAAATATTGTTTTTCTCGGCTGCTCCGCTCACGTGTCACCTTCATGAAGCGTTGTATTCACTCTTTTCGTCCATTTCTCATTAGCCCATGGCCAGATGTGATGAAGAGGAGCGTGAAACTGACCGGGGGTCTGCTGTGTTGTCGTCAGGATAACTAAGGCAAGCCCACCAATCACGCACTGGAGCTGCTACTGCATTCCTGGCTACTTAATTAGAAGTTGTTGGTACCACAGAAGGTGTCACCAACCTTTTCAGGCACTGAACAGATGGTGTCCCCTCTTTTTGAGGTCCTGCCAATGCCCACTCTGTGGCTCCTGGGAAAATGACCTAACTCACAGGCAGCTGCTTAGTGCGGCTTGAGTGATTCTTTACAGCCACTGCTATTGGGGGGGACTTAGCAGGACGTACCATTGCAAACAAGGGGTGAGGCCACAGTAGCTAGGTCCCTGCATGGCTGCAAAAATCTGTTTTGGTTGCAGCATACCAGTTGTTAAAACTGTGTTTTTAATATCGCGTGCAAAGATGAACTGAGGCCCTCGACCCTGGAGATCTTGATGTCTCAGTGCTGCTTGGGTTTGTGTGCACCTTCCTCTGCTGCTGGCAGATGGTGTGAATATCAACAGAAAAAGGACCTGGGAAGGCCCGCAGAACAAAAAGTGAAAAGGGTTCCTCAACAGTTACAAAGAGGCCCCACAGAGAGGTGGGGGGGTGGGAGTGGCCTTCATCCTAATGGATAAAAAGAAGGACGGAGTAAGAGTTTGCAAGGGCGTTTGCCGTCGAGGAGTGAAAGTGGATGGAGAAAATGCGAGGGCCGAAAATTCGATATGTGTGGAGGCGGGGGGTCCGGGGTTTAACATGCTTCGTGCTGCGTGGACAGAAGATCGGCTGTCACTCTGTAGTCGGCTTGGCTCAATCTCCCTCCGACCACGCAGGAGGTGGAGAAGGAACAAGTTGAAAATTTGATGACTGTGTTTTCTGACTAATTGCTTGATGTGTATTACATTATGTGACATTCATCTTAAAGACATTTCAATCTTGAACATCTTTCCAAAGATTTCAAGCACATCTATGATAGGAAATTTTCAGACCCTGTGATTAAACTACTCAGCACTGTCACAAACCACAGCAGCTGTAAATCCTGCTCTGCAAACATTTGTTTGGAGAAATCACTGGGCTCTACCTGAATGCAGCGCTGTTAGTCTTTGCGTTGCTCTTGCTATTGATGATGAGATGGCTGAAAAGGCCGGAGCGTCTCCTCGAAAAGCGGCTCAGCTCAGCGGTAGTGTTTCATTGACACGGCAGGGGACATAAAATCTGTCATTTTCATCATGTTCTATGGTGGGTAAACCTGTTTCCTGCAGCTTTCTCTATCAGATATATGTCTATGTGGGTTTACGGCCGTGGAGCTGGGGCAGGCCCGATCGATCTGCGGGAGCTGTAGGATTTAATAGGTGCACAGCTCTCGCTAAGGGGTATGAGGTGGGGAGGGTATATTTAATCACTAAAAGGGAGCAGGGTGGCAAGACCCGGTCACCAACCGTTTCTGTTTTATGAGAAGTCATGGTATCAGTTTTCCGCACACTGTGAAATATCTTCAGTGATCTGTTGTTATTGTTGGTGTTTTTATTGTGCTTACCCATTTTAGGTAGCCAAACCAAGAGACTAAACAAAGGTATATACTTAGTCATATATAGTCATTTCCTAATCAATGAATTCATTTGTTAGTGAAGCAAATATGTTGATTATGTTCACCACTGAATTATGTATCCTGGACATTAGACAGCTCAGCCTTTTCTTGGTGTTTTTGCTGGCGAATCAGGGATAATCTATGACTAATATTCAATATTTTTAATATATTTTCCACAAATTCTATCAAAAGATCAAAATCAACACCGAAGTCATTTTCCTGATTACTGAGCTTTTTTTTTAAAAGGAAATATATATTTATATTTGCAACATTTTGTCTTTTTATCTTGCTTTTGTTATGATGAACGACAAAATGATTGCTGCTATGATAACTCTATTATAAAGCCAGGGACCTGTTACTCAACGCAGACCCTATTTCATTGTGTCACTGCTACCCCAGTCAACAGGCCCTTTGCAATGTGTCAACACAAGACAGTTTATAGTAAGAAAAAGTCTGTCCTAGTGGTTTAAGACACGTGTCATTCTGGCTTGGAGCCCATTACAATTTACCCTCCTCTCTCCCCACAACACATTTTCTGTCTCTCTTCTAAGTCAACAGTCATATCAAATGCCCCAAAAGTCTTTTTAAAAAGCCTAAATGAGTCCAGTGATTACATTTTAGTTTTGTGTCATTACAACAGAGCAAAGTTTAAGCAGCAACACTAAAATTAGTTTGAAAGCATCTTTAAATGCGTATCAGGGAGCATTCACGATCACAGTTCCTTGAACTCACATTTTTGGTGACTTTTAACACACACTGATTAATAAATAAAAACATTTTGAGCATCATATAGCGTAAGCACATTTGGAACCTGAGGAGCCAAATAATAATGTTTGGATTCTTTATTCTTTCTTCCAGCCAGTTAGAAGTCACTAGTAAAGTCTTCTGCATTCAACTCTTGTCAGCTGTGTTTTGCTCCAGCTGCTTTCACAAACCTCCTGAATGACCTTGAACTTCAGCAGTGCACCTCAACCTCACACACCCGTCTGCCTAATGCTATTATGTTGGGCCCTACATGCTAAAAGTCATTGGTGGTGATAGTGGCTGATTAGATTGTGTCCATTGATCGCACGGCGTGCTGTTAGGACGAGGACGGTGTGGGCTGCAGCTCCTGCCTCTCCTCCTCAGACACACTGACAGTCTGAGACAGAGGAGATGGAGCCCCATGCAGGGCAGCAGATTGAGTTATTGATCAGCTCTCTCCTCTCTCCTGTCTCTGTCTCTCTCTGCTGCTCCGAGAGACCCCGTCATCAGGATAATGAATTTCACTTATTGCAGATTAACGGCATAAGGTCTGTATGGTAATAATGGCAGAAATTAGCTCTTTGTCACCCCCTCTGGATTTCAAAGAGGAGGGGTTGGGGAGAAAGAAGGTTGTTACAGCCCTTTTACTCAGTCTAAGAACTGTGATTTTAACAAGCCGAAACTGAAAGAGAGAAAGTGCGTGAAAATGAAAGATTTGAGGGAGAATTAAGGAGAGACTATGAGGACTGCGATTTCAACTCCACTCAAGTGGCAGAGGAGAGTTCTGATGCAAAAAAAAATCTGGTTTGATGGAGGCGAGTGAAGGAGAATTTAGAGAGCAAAAGAAGGCTGCGAAAAAGAGAGGGCAAAGAGGGAAGATGAGAGCAGATGATTCAAAAGAGACAGGGAAGCAGGAAGAGCAAAGTAGAGGAGAGAGAGTAAGACAGGCAGTGGTCATACAGTCACCAGGCAGCGATGCCGCTTAAGGGTCAGCCATTGTGTCTCCAGCACCCAGATTGGCGTGGTAAAGAATGAATAATGAGGCTTGATTACAGTCTGTGAGATGGCACATTGTTCAGAATCAATCCTCCTGGCAATTACAGGCGGTACAAACAGCAGCCCTCAGCCTCAGCCCGGACGGAGCAGGAAGCGATTGTGTCACAGAACAACATCATCTTCGTCAATGACTTGTTGCCTCCTCATGTCGGGGCCATTAGCACTTACTCTGCTCCTGCAGACAATTCAGCTGCCCACGTAAAAGCCTCCGGTTCACGTGCGTGTGAGGATGTAAGCATATAAGGATGCTTGTCCTTCGACACAAACACGTACAATATATAATAGAGTGCACGTTCCCTTCTTATTTCAGGTATGGCTTTGGATTGCTGGATGCAGGGCTGATGGTGCAGCAGGCTGCGCACTTCAAAGCTGTTTCTCCACAGAGGAAGTGCATACAAGAAGTCATGCTCCATCCTACCAGGTAAAAAAAGCATTTCTTTTTCAGCTTTATCAACTACATGCTGTACATTTAGGCAACCATAAAGCTGCTGAAGTTCTGTTTTTATTGCTTTCACTGATATTTGTGGCTTATATATTAAAATTCCACCTGAAATTCTGTTTTCAAGGTTTTTATCACATTACTTCACCAGCTTTAAAAAACAGCTTCCCATCATGAATCAATCTTTCATTTTATCTTCATCTATACTGTCACTGCTTTGTCTGTGTCTGTATGCAGTATTTGTAGGATGCACATGTACGAGTGTCTATTAAGCATGCGATGATTGACATTATGTAACAATGTTTTATTGGTTAGAATCCTTTCCCCTGGAGGTGTGGTCAGTGTGAACATCCAGTCAGAGGCCTGCCGTGGGAGGACTAATGAGATCAACACTCTGGAGCACGTTCAGGTCTGGCGGCAGTTTTTAAACACACAAATTTTAAAATTTTACACACACAAAAAGCACAAATTTTGTCATTTTTAGGAATAACTGGATATAAAAATGAGGGGAAAATATTGAATTTTTGTTTTTATTTGAAGAAGATCTTAAAGAATTAGGTTGATTCTTTGAGAAATCCACTTATTTGTGACATCTGTGAAGATTCTCACTCATTCAGTTCATGGCTGTCCAAGGTGGGATGAATCAGAGACAACTGGACTTGGTTTTAGAAACTTCAAAACGTTTTGCCTCTCATCTGAAGAGCTTCTTCAGTTCTAACTGATTATTTAAGCTCTGTGCGGTCATTATCGAGGTAACTGAATCCACTTGGGTGTGGCTGGCAGTGTGAATGGCAGTCTTTAAGACTGTCACATGAGGCCAACAGTGAAAAGATGTTAAATCACCTGGGAGTTAGATGAGAAGATCAGCACCACAATTTTACTTGTCCATTAAATATACTGTCAAACTACAGCTAGCAGTTTGCTAACTTAGCGTAGCATAAAGATTGGAAATAGGGGAAGCCACTAGCCTCGCTCTCTCCAAAGGTAACAGTTTCCAATCTCTATGCTAAACTAGCAAGAAAGCCAATCAGAGTATTTCCTCAAAATGTTCAACTATTCCTTTAAAACAGAAAAACTAAAAAAAAAAAAGCATTTTAACCACTATGTTTCCTGTTGCCCTTGACATTATGCAAATCAAGAGGAAGTGTATTTAAAATGTAACTGTTGCCCGCAAACCGGGGAAGCTTGAACATTTCAGACAAATTGTTTTCAGGGTTTCTGTGTCATGTGTTGTCTGAGCACAGAACAGATAAAAAGGATCATACTGTGATGTGTAATGTGTTGGATGTGTCATTTGCAGAAAATGGCAAAACTGTGTTTGCTTGAGCGCCGGCACATACATGAAAATGTGTTTATGTTTGACTGTGTCAGCAGGCATACATACTGCACGTGTCTGCGTATGTGCACGTTTCAGCTTGTGCGACTTATCCGTGTTTGTGAGTGTGTGTGAGCGTGAGTGTGTGTGTTCTTGTGAAATAGCGAGGAGAGAGAGAGGGAGAGCGGGAGTGTGTCAGCATGTAAATTGAAAAGGCTTCATCTTTGCGGCTCTGCTCCCTGGCAGAAAGCGTGGGTCAGGCCATCGCTGCGAGGTGTGATTGATGGACGTGTTGCCGTGGTAACACGCTGTAAACAGGAGCAGGCTGTCAGTCTTTTTGCAGCTTGGCGGCTCTCTTTGCGATGTGCCATTGTCACACCAGATGTGCTGCTTGCGATGAACAGGGACAGGGAGAGTGTTTACTGGGTGGGAATCTGGGGGATGGGGGTTTGGGGGCTACATGTGCTTATCATTTAGCTAATATTTCCCTCAGCCGTTTTTGTCTTCTCTGTCTGCTCCCTACTTCTCTTTGTCGTCATCTTTGGATGGCTATGGACAGATCATTGCTTTGTGCATCTGTCTGGCATGCACAGTATCTCAGATGATACTGATTGGATTTGGATTGGGGAAACAATATACCTTACATATCTGGCCTAATCATCCGTATGTCAGGTGATATTACCCCACACTCTTTAATGTGTACTGACTGGCCAGAAGAGGCATTCACATTCAAAGGAATTGTTCAACATTTTAGGAAATATGCATATTGGTTTTCTTGCAGAGAGTTGAAAAGTAGATATCACTCTGATGTCTGAACATGAAGCTGCAGGCAGCAGCCAGATTGTTTAGCTTAGCACAAAGATTGGAAACAGGGAAATAAGTGCGGGGCTCTCTCAGAGGTAAAGTATGTGTCTACCAGCACCTCTAAATGTCACTAATTAACGTTTCACATCCTTTTTTGTTCAAATACAAAAGCCCAAGTGGAAAAATAACATTTTGCTATTTGACGGGGGTGTGTGTACATGACTATAACTTGGCCGGGCACAGTAACTTCTTGGAGTTTTGTTGTCATCTTAAGGTTGCCAAGCAACAGCGTAAACGTCACTGCACCCACACAAACCAGAAATTAATTGTTTTTTTATGTGGATTAAACAAGCCAGATATAATTTGTTAACTGTGAGGCTAATGAACAGAGCCAGGCTAGCTGTTTCCTCTCGTTTCAAGTCTCTATGCTAAGGTACGCTAACTGGATCTGAGTTGTATTGATTTCTCATTTAACACTCAGCAAGAAAGCAAATGAGTGTATTTCCCAAAAAGTCCAAGTGTGGTTAAAAGGAATCAAAATCATTCAGTAGAGTATGTTTAAAACTAAAGGGCAGTCCTGCACGTCACGCTCAGTAAACGGCCACAGGCTGTCATACAGTGATACTGATGAGAAGCTCTGGAAGATAACATGTTTACATGTTGCTCTGTCGCTGTCTCTGTCTCTGTCCACTCACTTCCTGTCTTTTGTTTTCCCTCTTTCTCTGTCCCTCCACCAATCTCTTTGTTCACACCTCACTTCTCTTTTATTTCCTGCCACCTGTCTCTCACCAGGTGAGAGTGAGCATCAGCTCTGTGTGTCGCGGTGACCTCTCCATAAGCCTAGGGTCTCCAGCCGGCACTGTATCAATGCTGTTGGACACACGGCCCAATGATGCCTCCACGGCTGGCCTGCCAAAATGGACCTTTATGACTGTGCACTGCTGGGGTGAGCAGCCTCGAGGCCTCTGGACCCTCCAGGTGAGAAAGAAAATGTACTTTCACCACTGCCATCTGTCATGAAGCTTTTTATTTGTATTTCATTTCATTTTTAGCTACACTAGCGCTGCTTAGCCGCATTTAAGCTGCACTTTGTGTTTTGTGCTAATTAGCAAATGGTGTGATAAACATATGATAAACATTAACATTATACCTGTTAAATGTCAATAGCTTAGCATTGTCATGCATGCCAATGTTAGCATTTAGCTCAAAACATCACTACACCTAGACAGCCTCACAGAGCTGCTTGCTGTAGACTCTAATTCTGCTTTTAGTTATGTACTAAAACTTCTCCACTTTTTGGTCAGAGCTCAATATAAGGTAGAAAAAAAAAAAACACTAAAACATTTCAGTCAGCCATATTGTTTTCCCTGTATATCTTTCAAGATGGCCTCCAAGACTGTCAACTTAGCAATTAGCATCTCTCAATGGTTTGATATGACATGAGGAATCTATGTTTGCCTGTATTGGGCCCCTACATCTCTCTAGTGATAACGAACTCAACTAGCCTACAAAATGTACCAAAAAATAATCATCTTCTTGGCAAAGCTCGTATACAAATTTCCACACCCTCTCCTGGAAACCCTATTTCACATACCTTCTCTCATGATATAGAAATGATTTGCTCCGCTTCACATTGTCCTCTTCCAGTAGCTGCGGTGTATAGAAGTTTAAAAATAGCACAGCACAGCTCAGCTCAGCTTGGTTCAGTTCATTTTGCCATAGCAATGTGAATCATCCTCTACTTTCATCTCCGAGTTTCAGCCAAGCATGGCAATCTTCATTTTCCTCCCTGTGCTCTTTTCCTTTTTTTTTTTCCTCTCATAGATGTGCTGATGTTTGATATGGAGGAAGGAGCTAAAATGGAAGGGAAATTAAGACTGGAAGGTTAAGTAACCTTGGCCAGGTTTGACAGACACAATACTGCCAACGTCTGATTAGAATCCATACTCACAGACAGTAGCGCGCTGAGGTCATTTACTGTATATATGTGTGGGTGGAAGCAGTAGAGGTGGGGGGACTCACTGTGTGTATATGTGTGTGTGTGTGTGTGTGTGTGTGTGTGTGTGTGTGTGTGTGTGTGTGTGTGTGTGTGTGTGTGTGTGCGTGCGTGCGTGCGCAAATAGGCATCAGTCCTTGTAAACAGTTGGAGGTTTATAGAGAAAAAGCTGTGAAGATGAAAGACACCCACCCCCTGTCCTCTATCACCTACGTCTTCCTACAAACACACACACACACACACACACACACACACACACACACACACACACACTCTCTCTCTCTCTCTCTCTCTCTCTCTCTCTCTTTCTCTCTATCTCTCCGTCTCTGTGTTTCTCCCACGTCCTCGTGCAGATTTACTGTCCCCTCTGTGACCAATTACCAAGGCCCAGTGTGTCGCAGAGACGGGGAGGAAACACCGTGAAGCAGAGCCACATAACGACGACGCTGCTCATTACCGGAGGGCCGAGACGAGTCACCGTGATGCTCGCAACACGAATTAACGCTCGCATCTTACGTGCCGCATGCCTTAGCACACCGCTAATCAGCACATACACACTCTGATTGGTTTTATGCTCGGTGTCAACTTTACCGCAGATTGGAGAGAAACGTGTACACAGACAATCACAAATACAGGGTGCTGAAAATACTGTAAGACAGGGTGTTACAACGCTTGAAGTCAACGCACCAAGGAACACAGGGAGAGACACACACACACACACACACACACACACACACACACACCTAAAACAGAAACTAGCAAGAATGTCAAATACACGCCTTTCAATTATATGCATTAAAATCTCTCTATTTCTGAACTGTTATTAAAGATTGTGTTGATTGTCACCCAAAGTTCCAGTAAATGAATATACTAGGACTATTTTAGTCACCAGTACAGTAATTTGACATGTCATGGCTCCTGGGACAAAACCTCTTCACGTTATTTGATGATTTTTGAGATTTTCTATGTTCCTGTAAAAATAAAAATGCCTTTGATAAGCAGTCATGCCAATTAAATCCAGAAATGATGCATAGAGAGAGACAGAGGAGGAGACAAGAGAGAGACAGAGGACATATAGGACTAATAGAAAAGACAGAAGGAGGGATGGTAGAGAGGGAAGGTTAAACTATAAAATGGAGGCCCTGGGAAGAGACTTTAACTGGACTATCTACTGGATCAGTGTTTAAAAACTCAAGGGCAGCACAGGAGGGGTGTCTGTGGAGAGTCTATATTGATTCGTCATGATGACAATTGTCAAAGAGCGCTGTGGTGCTGCTGGAATAAAAGCGGGACTGAAGTGAAAAGGGAGCGAGTCTTATGGCTCGAGGCTCAGCTGACCTTCCAGCGCTGTGAAGGAGACGAGACCGCAGGGCTGGAAATACACTCTCTCTCACTCTCCATCTCTCTCTCTCTCTCTCTCTCTCTCACTCTCCGTCTCTCTCTCTCTCTCTCACTCTCTCTTCTCATATGTGCTTTCCCCTGTGCTCGCTCTACCGCCATCTGTGGTGCCTCAGCTCAGCTCAGTGCTTTTACTGCTTATCAGAGACAATATTGCAGGCAGTATTACACAATATGGAATATGCCAGCAAACAGCAGTGTACAGTATTCCTTTAGACCACACTGACATGATTAACTACATGATTTGTGAATATATAATCATCAATATCTACGATAACCATTAACTGGAGTTCATAAACTGATAAAAGGTATATGAGATATTATTTCGACCCTATGTGCCCTTGATGTTTCCTCATCCTCTCCTTATGTCGATCTCTTACACTTTACTTTTTCCCTCATCTCTATATATCTCCGTCTCTCTCTCTCTCTCTCTCTCTCTCTCTCTCTCTCTCTCACACACACACACACACACACGCTGTCTCAGTGTGTCCTTCTCATCTTTTCTCTTTAAAGCATTTCTGTTCTCAACTGGAAACACACTGCTGTCTGTGCTGTTCAATCTGACCTGCAGTGTATACACCGTTAATATGCAGCCGTTTATTCTGAATATAATGTCTACTTCTAGCATTGCTCGTTCTTAGACCCACACTAGTTTTTATCATACTTAGTCAACCTCATCCTGTTATTTTAATCAAGATTTAGTGAGCTCAAAGTGAGTCTCTACCTTATCTTAGTCAAAGACAACTGAAACTGTTTTAGGCATCATTTTGTCATCACCTTATATTGAATGTTTCAGTCAATCTAGTCCAGGCAAAACCAGTACTTTTTTTTTATGTTAAAATTATTTTGCGTAATATTTCATCTTATCATTACAGAGTGAAAAATGCAGGTTGAATTATTCAGAATGCAGCTTTGCAGAAAGTCTGGTCTAGTGGTCTGATCTTATCAATTAAAAAATACATCCAGATTCATCAGTTAGTTGCTCAGGTGTCAGATGCATGAAAGGCTGCTAATATACAAACTTTATTTAACCAGGAAAGGCCATTTAGAGCACACTGTTTTGCAATGACACCCTGATAACAACACATACAAAATACAATCAGTACAATATAAACTAGATTACAATACATATAAAACAATAGTAGTACATAGTAATAGCTTTTCGCTCTGTCTGGTACTAGTTTTACAACAAACAGGCCAAAGACAACAATATAAGAGATAACATCAAATTAAACACCTGCATTCACACCACTCTATGTCTATCAGAAGAGTTTAAAATTGATTAAGAGTTTCTGGAGGTAGATCCATTTGTGAAATGCACGGTATTTTAGAGCCAGTTTCTCAGTCTCGGTGCTGACATGGTGATCCTTGAGGGCCGAATAGTCATGGGACCTAGTGCAGTGCAAACTTGATTTATAGTTGAGAGGACATGAGAGATTAGAGTTTGCCAAGATGTGCTTTATAAATACAGAATGCAGTGTCGCTCTCTTCTGACTGCGAACAACAGCCACCCATCTTTCTCATATTGTAAATATCAGTGTATTCTAAAAGCATCCCCAGTTATCAAACTGCAAATTTTGAACCATCTGAGCAATAGAGGGCTGTTATAAATAGAATGGCTTCGTCCGTGTACAGATGAATTGTACTGATTCTAACTCGACTGAATTTTATTTAGAAAAGCATGTGAATAAAAGGGGTCCTAGAACAGAACCATGTGGCACCCCTTTGTTAACTGTCATAGAACTGGGCCACTAGCCATTGGCCACAACAGCTTGTGTTCTACCACTGAGATCATTTGCAAAGCAATTACAGGATTTATCATTAAAATCAATAGAATCCAGGTGTTTCAAAATAATTTGATGACCCACAGCATCAAAAGCCTGAGGTAAGTCAATAAAAAGGCTGACACCGTCACAGTTTCTTCAGTATAAAGCCTGATTGATAAGATTTTAAAACGAAATGTTGACAAACAAATGTTCTCACCTGATCATTGACCAGTCTCTCTAACATTTTAGCAAGACATGAAAATTTAGACTGCTCATTTGACTGAGAGACACAAAATGATGATTTGGCATTTTGAACTAAAGTAAAATATCAATTGCACCGTTGATAAAAATATTGCCAATCAGGGAGTTATTTAGTTCTACCCTCTTTTCCCCAGGTGGCATCCCTGGCATGTAACATTTCCAATTTCTAAATAATACCAAGGATTGTTCCTGTTTTCCTGTTCCTGACTTTTTAAAAAGGCACATACTTGTTTGCAATCGCATTAAATGGTTTCATAAAAACAGTCTAAGGCCAGGTTTGGCTCAGGAACCGTCATGATAACCCCAATATCACTGAAGTACAAAAGAGACAAAAAAGCTTTTGTTATATTTTGGAAATTCCTTTTGACAGCGAGACATGGTTTAGAAATTTGTAATTTTATGTCGCAGATGCAAGTCAAGAGGAAAAAACGCCGCCAGATTTACAATGCTGTCGTCTGTTGGTTAAGATAATATCTAACAGTGTAGACTTTTCTGCATTTTTTGGATATGGTTGAGGAAATGAGCTGTGTGAGCTTTTTTAATTATCAGAAGTGTATATTAGTACAAGTATTATTTTTCCCCAGACAAACACTTAACAGCCAAGAATGAATAGAGAGGTAATGACAGATACAGATAAACAAGTTTTCACTAAAATGGCAACACCACCTCCCTGAGTAGGCCAATCACATCGAAAAACAATACAGTTAGCGAGACAAAAATCAGCACTTTTTACTTTTTCACAATCACATCACAAAAATGTCAGGGTCCGTTTGTTGTGCCCAAACTTCAACATAGTCCATTTTGGATTGTTCATATGGCCAATACCCAGGCCCTTACAAAGCATGATGCTTTGCGTGCTTAGATCAGCATGAGTTTCCTCTGAATTTGATTCACAACCTCTGGAGCCATTAGAAGAGTTGTCAACTGAAGCAGGCTCAGGCCTAGGATGGCTGGATTTTTCAGGCACTGTGTTAGAGAGTCTGAGCACACAGTGTCAGGACCCACACTGCTAGACCTGGATATGGTAGTGGGAGACACACAGGTCTGGATCGAATCTTGCCGTAGTGCATATTAGAATTAGTTAAAAGCTACAACTAGATAAAATGAGTAGTCAACCACTTTGCTTTCTACTAGAGTGCATGTCATCTGCTATGTACAGGCTTGAATTAATTCAAAAATAATCAGAATTTGAGATGAAGTCATATCCTGCTGCCGAGCAAAAGTTTTTTAACCACTATTAGAAGCCGAAGAGTCGAGTAAAACGTTCAGAGCTTTTGGAAAGAGTTGGAATGGGTCCAGACAGACGACATGTAATACTAGAATTTCTAGCCATGACATCATTCATTCCCATGTGTATTAAAACTAATTTGACCTTTCAACTGGAGAGACAATAGGTGACCTGGGAGACCGCCTGGGAGAGTTAAATACCTAACGACAGAATCACCTACTATCAAAATTATCTGATTGCTGCTTGGCTAGTTTGGGTGGAAGCTGGCACATGGCGCTAACCAGGCAGCCTCCTGGCCAGAAGAACCAAGGCTGGGTGGAAAGTGGAGATTAGTCAGAGTGGCAGGACCTCCACTGCTGTCCTCCGGCGATGAACATGCAGCAGGATGAACTGTTGTCAGATGGAGAAATGGCTCTGGAGCTAGAGTTGCTGCATGGAGATGTGTGCCTTTTGAAAACAACGTTAGATGAAACTTCATTATCTACTCCAGCACAACCTTCACTCAGTAGCAGTGAAGGCGACGTTGGTAGAGCAACCAAAGGAGAAAAGAAGTTAGAGAGCTCCAAGTCATTGGCATCATCCCGGGAATCATAGAGTGGGACAGCGTTTGTACTTGACCTTAACTGCTGAGGCCAAGGCGAAACAGCCAATGGCATAATTGCTTTCTGCTGCCTCAGTGTAGCTATGCATCAACAATTGCACAGACAGGGGTACGTACATTTGCTACTTACACAATGAGTGGCAGCTCTTCTTTCTACCCCACCTGGCTTCATGCTGCCATGCCCACATGGAATGTGTGTGTGTGTGTGTGTGTGTGTGTGTGTGTGTGTGTGTGTGTGTGTGTGTGTGTGTGTGTGTTGTGCGGCTATGTATTCTTTACATTGTGGGGACTCGCCTCGCTTATGCAGTTAGGGTTAGGGTTAGGCAAGTGGTGGTTATGGTTATGGGTAATTCTCCAGGAAATGAATGTAAGTCTAGGTAATGTCCCCAGAAATGATGGAAACGGCCCTGTTTGTGTGTGCGTGCGTGCGTGCGTGCGTGCGTGCGTGCGTGCGTGCGTGCGTGCGTGTGGGCGTGTGCGTGCATGTGTGTGAGTCTTTGAGCAGAGACATCTCTGATTCCCAAAGGACTTTGACACTCAAGCTGACTATGACTAGTGTTGCTGTAGGAATATAATGGCACTATTTAGCCTGCAGCACTGTGGCTATACACACACACACACACACACACACACACACACACACACACACACACACACACACACACACACACACACACACACACACACACAAACAAACAGCCATCCTTGCTGGCCATGACTGACGGATCATATATTTACCACTGTGATCCCTGGTGCTTCTTCAGGAGTCACTCCTGCGCCTCCCCTCTTGTCTCCTCAGCAGATGACATGAACCAAATGCACACAGTGACAAACTGATGGAATAACCAGCAGATAATGTAGAAACTATGGAGTTTGATCAGTGTGTGCAACCAACGGAAAATATTGACTTTAGCCAATCAGTGTCCTCCACCTAGATGGCTGTTATGCAGTTTATGTTGTTACGTAGCTATTGAGAGTCTCCAGTGGCTTCTCCGTGCTCCCAAAGATAACATTCCTGTAAAAACTCATCCTGCTTGTCACTGTTTTTGAATCGTTTATTATATGGAAAGATGTAAAGAATGCCAACACAAAATGTCTTCTACTGACGGCTGTAGTGCAGAGATATCAGTATCATTCTCTTGGATAAAAGCTCAACAGATGTTGCATGTACCTCTCACCCATTATAAAGATAATAATGCCACATTTTGATGTTTGATCATTTCTTATTATTTCACTGGTTGTTTATGTTCTACATGTGTACTGTGTAGTGCAGGTACAGTTGGTGTTAGTGCAGGTAGTCAGAGCGTACTAACTTATGACTTACAAATTGCAAGTAGGAGTTGAACTTTGTTCTGTAGCTTTGTCCACTTCCATTGCAAGGGGAAACTCAGACAACCAGAACTGAGGAAAACACAAGTGAAATGTATATCTTTCAGAGTTTTATTGCTTAAAATAAGATAGATAGTTTGATGCATTACTCATAACAGTAAAACAAGTGAAAAAGCATCTCCACACTTTACTGTAAGCAGTAACTCACACACAGCATCAAGTTTGTCTGACACACTGTCAGAGCCTCGCCAGTAGCTACGGTGGAAACAAACTCACAAGCACATTCTCACAAATGTGTACTTTCACCCATAAACACACACACACACACTCTCACTCAGTCTGGCCCAAGGTGGATTTCTAGAGGTGCATATATTTGCATATATCTGCATGTTTAATGAGTTTTGGGAGATCAAGCGATCTGTGCGGCCCTTTGTGGGTATTTCTTTCTCTTTTTTTCTTTGCGTGTGTGTGTCTGTGTGTGTGTGTGTGTGTGTGTGTGTGTGTGTGGAGGGGGGTAGGTCTCCATGTAAATATCACCCACTGTGTGTTGGCACCCGTCACAGATGGTTGGGGGCGAGGGCACCCTGTGGGCACAGGATACCTATTTCTGTTTGTTTGCATGCTTTGTGAGGCACAGGGAGTGTGACTCCTGTGTGTGTGTGTGTGTGTGTGTGTGTGTGTGTGTGCGTGCGTGCGTGCGTGCGTGCGTGCGTGCGTGTGTGCGTGCGTGTGTGTGTGTGTGTGTGTGTGTGCGTGCGTGTGTGCGTGTGCTTTGCACTGGCACTGTTTGTATGTGTCATTTACCCTGTGCACTTTTTGCAGTGTGTTCTTGCGCATGTTGCGTGTGTGTTGCAGAATGGTCACTTGTGTAATTGCATCCGTGTGTGTGTTTGTGCACAATTTGAACGTTTGCGTTCGTGTAACCCTGCGTGTGTTTGTTCAGTTGTTTGTGTTTAAGCCTGCTGCAGTGCGTGCGTGCCTGAGCACACGTGTGTCTCCCAGCATGCAGTGTGGCCATGATGGCCCTGTTTTGGATGATTGATGTGTTGGAGGGAGCAGCGAGAAGCTCAGGTTGGGCCAGAGCCTCAGTCTGACACGCTGCTGCTTCCCTGCTGCTTTACATATGTAGACGCAGCAAGACTCCTCCTCCCCTCCCATCTGACTCTGCCTCCTGCTCCAACACAGCCAACACTCACAGGTTCCTTGTTATGGCTTTATTTTGAAGCTTCAGTTTATTCCATGAAAGTGAACAAGCACTGTGCTTTTCAAGCAACTTCCTGTTTCACATTTTAACCCTGATAGTTGCCCAGTACAGTCACAGTCTGGAGCACTGGGAGTAAAAGTGATCATACTTCATATTTTGAATACAAAAAGTTGATGAAATGAGTCATTGACAGTTTTCACAGAAGACATTTTGACATGTCAGTATAGGACCAGTACAAGGACCAGTGCAAAGAGTTACAGTAATTGAATAATTGAATAGTTGGCTGAAGCTGTTTTAGTTTCAGTATTTTGCTAATGTGCATGCTGGCTCACTATCGTGGCTTACTAGAACGGAGTCATCATGCATTTAATAGACAAATATGAGAGTGGAACCAATCATCTCATCCAGGTGTTAATAGTGACACCTGTGCTTTTCTTACTACGGACGTCACCATAGATGAACAGATGTCACCTACAAAACAGTCAGCACTCAGCAGCAAAGACAGAGTTACACATTTTAAAAAGCGTATTAGGTGAGACACAATGTGCTCGTTCATTTTTTCCAGCTACCATCCAGTCACATGTGCTAATTATTTTCTGTAATCCAGAGTTCAACTAAAACATTGTATCTCCAATCGTTTTCAGTTACACTGGCAGTTCCCCCGTTATGATCCACATCACTTTAATTACATATGCATTATGCCTAAATGTCAGGTCACTGGTTACTAGCAAGTTGCATGCTTATTCTATGGCGCTGTCCTCCAAAGTGCTGCTCAGTGTCCAGCAATAGACAGCTATGGCGGCACACGGCATCCTCCCAGTGTGCAGCTACACCAGTATGGACTTTTTTTTTTTTTTTGACACTCTGTTCAAAAGAGAGATGAGAGATGTTTTCAAGATTCAAGCAAGCGTCACTGGCATCAACAGCAAAGTTTCATTTCAGAGTTTCACCTCCAGACAGGTGCCAAGTCAAATTTCCCTTATTAAAGGTCTTCTTTGGTCTCTTTGTCTCCTGTATTTCTGCCTCAGTGATGCTGTATGTCTTCCTCTTATTTGCTACATGTACGTGTACTTTGTTCCATCTCTCTCCTCTCTGTTTGCCTCCCTCTGTATCACTATCTCTTTCTGAACACCTTTGTCTTCTCAGGCTCACCCTCTATCGCTGGGTCTCACTTTCCTCTCCCTGACACTCACCAGTTTCGATATCCTGCCATCTCTCGCCCATCACTAATCCCCCCACCTCTCTTTTTTTCTCTCTCTGTAGTTTCTCTCTCTGGCTTTGAAATCCTTCCCCTCTCCCCTCTGTTCCTCTGCTTCTGCTAATCCTTTCATTCGCTTTGTCTCTCTTTTGTCTAAAAGTCAGTTTAATTTCTCCTTCCGTCTTGCCCTGGTTTTGTCTCTGCTTGAAGCTCTCACACTTTTTATTCCACTGTAGTTCCACATCGTCTTTATCATGCCAGGAGTACCACCTGCTTTATTTCTTCTCAATTTTTGCTCATCATTTGGCAACTTGAGAAGAGTTTATATGAAGATAAAGTGCACTTATGGCTGATGCTATCTCCAAACATGACAACATGATGCTTCATAAAATTATACTGTTTGCAAAGTTATGGCATCCAAAAGCAGTATTTATGGATTTCACAGTCCCTTGTGTCAGGAAGGTGAATTTATGTAAAAAATTCACTTCAGCTCAATTACAAACTCAAAATATTTGACTCATGAAGTTTCCAAGCGACAGTGGGGTCGCAGCTCCTCGGAGAGCCATGTCGACCCAGTAGAAAGGCATGCTGGGAGGCTGGCAGGCATGCGAGGCGTATCGATCCACCTGTAGCATCCTGCTGTTTGTTTACCAACAACAAATCAATGCAGCGCCCGGCTGGGGGCCGCCATGCCTGGCCTCTAGTCTGCTGGGAGCACTCACACACATTTACTGTATAGAACACACACACACACACACACACACACACACACACACACACACACACACACACACACACACACACACACACACACACACACACACACACACACACACACACACACACACAGGCAGGCTTGGCAGCTGCTGTTGCAGATGTAGGGAGTTTATGTGGAGTAAAGTCTGATCCAAACTGATCTATGCTGAAAATGGCAAGTTACCCTAACCCTAACCCAGTCACTAATGGCACAAACATAAGGGAGGTAGCAGGTACTATTGTTTCCTTTGCTTGGATATAGCCATTTTAATGCTGGGGCTCCCGACATGTAAATGTTCCACTGAAGAAACAGAGACGTTGGTGCCTGGTGCCTCCTCTGTAATCATTTATGTTCCCAGTGCAGGTTGTGAGAGGCTGCAAGCTATGATTACTCTTTTTATTTATTGCTTTATTCATTGTTGTAATTCTTTTTACAGGGACAATTAGAAAGTGCTGTGCCAGTGCTGACCAGTTTCACATACCACAGTACAGTATTTATAGTTTAAGGTAGTTTGCCATACCTGGTCTGAAATGAGTCCTTATGAAAGCACACAAAACACAAACACTGATGCAATCAAATGACATGCACCATATCATTTATGGCTAAGTGACTAATCTCTCTGATCTGTTTAAACTTGAGTTTAAAATGATCCCAGTCATGATCAAGTTTGAGTTCTGTGAGAAAGCCATTCCACATGTTGATCCTTTGAACACGGAGAGTCGGTGGGTCCCCACCGCCACGGCCCTGAAAACCTCCTCCTCCCAGCAGTCTGAAGCTCCTGTGATAGCTCCCCTGGTGCTCTGAGCAGTGAGCAGCAGTTAGCGGTTACTCTGGTGACATGCTGGCCCTCATGTGTTTGGAGTGTGAATTCGTAACATGGCCGATTTTTACATTTAATATTAGATGCAGCATTAAAATTTCCCATATGCTGCCCTTGCTGATGTGTTTGTTTCCAGGTGACTGACCACAAAGGAACAGTGAAGAGCTGCACGAGGCCGAAAGACGAGGAGGCATCCGGAGCCTTGCTCACTGTTACACTCATCCTCTACGGCACCTACCACCCACACAGGACCACGCACAGTATGTGAGAATGTCAACCACTCGCACAACTTTGAACACATGCAAACGGAGGAGAGAATGAAGGCAGGGTTATTGTCGAGGTTTGACACATGCTGTCAGTGTACTTCAGAAAATCGGCACCCACTGAAACCAAAATTAATCACTGCATCGCTTCATTTAAAAGCAGAAAATGGAAAAAAAAACAAAAAACAAGTAATGTCAAATAGATGTTTAAAATGTTCTTTCCTGAGCGCTCTTCCGCAAGTGCTGTGCCAAAATTTCCTAACCCTTCACTCCCACCACCACCACCTGCCTCCCACCTGCCATCTCTGCTTCTTTGGCTGAGGCAGAAGAAGTCAGTCGGGCCACTGACCACAGGGACTGTGATGTGTAATTACAGCGTGACCCCTGGCTGCCCCTCCCCAATTCCACCCCTCCTTCATGATGTGTGTCAGCTCCGCCGATGCCCACGACCTCTGCGCGCGCGCGCGCACACACACACACACACACACACACACACACACACACACACACACACACACACACACACACACACACACCTCGTTAGCCACACCAGCACAAAGCCACAGCACCGTCCTCCGTGTCCCTGTCGGGGGTTTTAGGGTTGTTAGAATCACCGAGGCATGCTGGGAGAGAGACACTGAACTAGACTCTTTCCTGTTGATCTTTGTCAATGGGGGTTCCCAACGGTGAGAAAGGTCCTAGATTATCATGGACTTTTGAAAGATAGTCAGGAAAAGTCAAGACCGTAATAAATTTACTGTTCAAGATCAGAAATACTTCCACAACTTTTTTTTACTCTTGATCTGCGTTAAAACCTGAATTTTATCCCAACTTTATTCAAAACAAATGCTTTCAGCCAAGAAAGTATTCCTCAATTTGGTTATGGAACCTAGAAAGAAATGGAAAAGTCTTGGAATTTACCTGAGGGCCACAGTGGGAACCCACTCTATCTGTGTGTCTGAATGTGTGTGTGTGTGTGTGTGTGTGTGGAGTGTGTGTGTCTTGCTCTGTTGCTCTCTCGTCTCTTTCTGTCAAGATGCTGATCTCTCTGTTGAGAAATCAATGGCTCCCCCCCTCCCCCTCCCCCTCTCTCTCCATCCATCCATGTATCCCTCTCCATGCTCCTGGATCTAACCCAGGTTCAAGCTGTTAGTCAATCTGCTGTCCACACACACACACACACACACACACACACACACACACACACACACACACACACACACACACACACACACACACACACACACACACTACTCATTCATAGGTTCGTGCAGTGTTGCTATTCGTCAATCTTGTCCCTAATGACATCATTCTGTAGTCGTTTTCCGCCTCTGAACGTCACCCACAGTGATATGCCGTGTGTAGAATGTATTAGAATGCTAGTTTGAGACTTTCATCTTATTAATATATACTGTAAAGAAATTCTTACATTTGGGAAATATGTTTGGTTTTTTTTCTTTTTACCAAAACATAGATGATCTCATGTCGGTACACGGCTCAAACAAGAAGCTAGTTATCTTGGCTTAGCATACAGCTCGAGTAGGGGTAAAGGTTTCTGTATGGATTAAACAAACAAGATATAATGTTAGACATGTGAGTCCAAATTCTGTAATTTTCTCCCGTTCGAGTGCATCAGTGAGTTTGGCCACTTATGATTTGCCCCACAAACTGCAGCCTCCAAAACGATCATATAGTTGAATCAGCAGCTCTTTGAAACAGATTCAACAGAAACTGAACAATACAACCTTCCTGAAGGTAGGATTTATTACAGGTCTGTTGCTAGCTGCACCTAAAAAACAGGCCCCTCAGTTTATACACACACATCTAACTTTAAACAGAATGAAACAGAATTCTGAACAAATTACCCATTTTCATTCCAAAAGCACGAACAGTGCAACAAATCTGTGGACCTGTCATTGAAGAATAGTGACGTTACTCTTCATATTACTTTCAGTCGTACCCTTAACATAACATATGGGCCTGTTATATAATGGCTGATGATTTTGATGTCTGTGATCTCATTAATTATCAAGAAGGTGCAGAATTCACTCCAAACCCTCATGCATTCCTTTCATTTACATCACAGACCTACTTTCAGATATATTTTTAAACATTTATGACACTTACATAAATGTACTTATGCATTCCATAAAGCACAACCAGCTCCACTGGCAGGACAGGAGCTACTTCTGATGTCATTTTTGCTATAATGGACATGCAAATGTAATTGTTTTTAGAGCTACAGTAAATTGGCAGTCCACTTATATTGTTGCCTACTAAACATCCAACATCCTGCATCTCTCGTTCATGCCAGGTAGCCAGTGGATACCGCATGGTGAGCTCTACAATCAGGATGTGTAGGATGAAGCGACGGGTGGCTTTTGTGATCCAGCCGCATCCATGTGTGTTTGTGCGTGTTTCTCCACCTCTGTATGTGTGCTTGCCCCTGTGTGTGTGTTTGTTTGGTGGCTGTGAGGCAAGTGAAGGTAAATTGCTGTGATTATGTGGCAGTAATTGAACAGGGATGGTGTGTTTAATTGAGTTGTTGTTTCCTGATGTTTCTCTGTAGTAGCAGGAGCCGCCATGCTGACAGGTGCCTCGTCTCGCCTCACTGAGATGAGAGATTTTTTTTTTCTATACCGTCACGTAGGCTTTGTTGTGTCTCTTTTTTGCCGCATTTCTGTGTGTTTTGGTTTAATGGTGTTTGTTTGGTTGGAGTATGGTGTGTGGGTTGTACTGTTTCAGCAGGTATAGGGAAGCGTGGGGTTTGTGAGATGGTTCTCTGAGCGCTGACAAGTTATATACATAGTGTTTATGAGGATATATAGTTTGAAATATGTAAATGTGTGTGTGTGTTTACCTGTCTGTCAAAGTGTGTGTGTGTGTGTGTGTGTGTGTGTGTGTGTGTGTGTGTGTGTGTGTGTGTGTGTGTGTGTGTGTGTGTGTGTGTGTGTGTATATACGTGTGTGTGTGTGTGTGTGTGTGTATATATATAATCAGTGTGTGCTTGTATGATGTGTGTGTGTAGAAAGAGAATCCTTGTGTGTGTATGTATTTACTTTCATGTAGCCTACTACATGTCACAGTTTGTGTGTTTGTGTGTGCGTGTGTATGTGTGCTTGTGTGCTTGTGGCTCTATCAGATCTGCCTCCTGGGCTCTATGGCCCAAATCAAATGGTAGGAAACATCAATTTCACCATCCTGTCTCCTCCTCCTCCTCCTCCTCCTCCTCCCCCCTCTCCTCCTCTCTCCTTGTATAATTTCTCCTCTCTTCTTGCTCTCCTCCCCCCCCAGCTCCTCTCCTCCTCCTCTCCTCCCCTCCTCGGTGCCTTGCTCTCGGCGGACATGTGATTACGTTCCTCCTCTGAGCACCAGTGATCTAAGGCGTTCAGTGTGTGCGTCTGTATGTGTGTGTCTGTGTGTGTTTGGTGACTGGTTGGTGATCTGAGCAGCCCGGCGCTGCGTATTGTGCGGCACAATTCACGGACAACGTCTCCAGATGAATGCCTCCATTCACAATTACAGCCTCTCCATTAGCTGCAGCCCTCACCGCCTTGTTGTTGTCTTTTCTTCTTCTCTGCAAAAAAAAAAAAAAAAAATCAATTAAAGCTGGACAAAAACAAGCTAGAACACAAGTGGTGTACCTGGAAAAAGAAAAAAAACAGCAAGGGTAGGGGTGTGTGTGTGTGTGTGTGTGTGTGTGTGTGTGTGTGTGTGTGTGTGTGTGGGGTGGTGATTCTTCAGTCGGGGTCCACACTACAGGTCTATTTGAATTTTCACACATGAATGCAATCTCCTCTGAGAGATTCACACAAGGACTCAGTGTGGAATTTACATTTTTGATCATCCTGTTGTCCTGTATGTATTTGTAGTTTCATTCTTAAAAGGATCACAAGCATAGAAAGTTCAGGACAAGCCTCTAAAGTGAGGACATTTCCAAAACTAGCCCCTAGTTTAAGATTCAAACTTTAATATCTGCTTAAGATCAAAGTCTTTTTTTTCTTTTTTTACACACACTGGATCACACTGAGTATGTGAACGCAAAGGGGGAAGAGCTGCATTTTTGAATCAATATGTAACAAATCATAAAGCCTGAATGAAAATGGCAAGTGCATTTTATATGCTTACAATGTTTTAACACACAGCAAAAATGTTTATTTATTTAAATTGGAATTGTAATGGAATTGAAAGCTCATTTGTCTACTTAATAGATGTGTAAACTTGGCATGATTAGCCTGTGAAGCAGCTGAACTTTTGTTAAAAATGTCCTGAAATATTTGCTCACTACAGCCATTTCAAAGTTTTAGATTTATCGTTCGGGTGTAGAAGCTGCCATTATGATTTAATGCCTGCAGCTGGTTTGTCATAAAACTGACAAGTTCACTTCTTTGTTTTGGTCTTCAAACATTTTATGGCCACTGCTTCACAATAAAAGCCATCCTGTGTTTTGCCAGTTGAATGCTTTAAATGTGAAGAAGCAGCAGTAGGAAACGTTTGGTTAACATTAGAAATCGCAAAGTATTAAATCACAATAATTACTCGCTATAAAGAGTGACATGAGAGTTACATGTTGCATCATTTCCCTGTGAATGCTTTGTGCAGGCAGACTCTACCACCAACAATGAAAACTATCATATAGAGAGGAAATGACATAATGTAAATACATTGAATGGCCACTGCTGAAAAGGCAGCTAAACAGTATCCAAAATTTGAATTCTTGAAATCTTAACGTCTATAACTTACTTGCTTATTTTTATTTTTTTATTTCTTCAGCCCAGTAAATGTATTTAGATACCTCATTTCCATATTGTCTTTGGCAACATTTCAAACATCTGTGAAAAAATTGACTTGACATTTGGATGGAAACGTAGCTACTGAGGCAGACAGTCCCTTAAAGGTACCTCTATGCTTTCTCTTTTTTTTTTTGTTACTTCAGAGGGACCCCTGCAGAGCATTGTGTCCATGGGGTCACATCACCCCATCCCTCAGAGGGGGGTGTACCAGAGGGACCATTACCCCCCTTTGGACCTGATTCAATGGGTCTTCCAAATGGAGAGAGACAGGAAGGTACGAGCTGATGATATCACCGTCCCAGCCAGACACCAGGTACAGTACTGTACACAGAGCGGGAACACACACATTTCACACATCACACACACTGTGATTTACTATTCCAATAAATCACTGGCACCGCCTAATTTCCTATGGATTTCAATTTCCCCCTGGACATATCTGCATTGATCAACTTCAGGTGTGAGGATGTGCCAAGCGTCGCTCACTGTGACACTGAAGAATGGCTCGCCGATCTCTGCCATACGTGTGTGTGTATCTGTCTGTCCTCCTCTGTGTGCGTGTGTGTGTGTGCGTAGGATGGTGGGATTTGTGCACATGCAGCATTTCTGTTCAGCGCGGCTTTAGGATACAAATCCTTGAGTCTGAGTAATAACATCTGAAAATGTCAGAATCATACAGACAGAGACAGCTGAATGGGGACTTGAGATATTGTTATTCTGATCATATCTGCTCGTACACCGAGTCTAGGCCTGATTATGAGGAACAATTAAATATCATTGTGGCTTCTCCAACAGTTGTTACAGCAGACAGAGGAGCAGGGTATAGCTCCCCTTTGAAATCAAAGGACATTTTGTGGTCTACTGAATCGTCTTTTCAGCACAGTGTTTGGACTGAAACAAATATAATTCTCTTTCAGGCTAATACTGCATTATCCTCTCACAATCATTAAAGCCCTGCGATCTGTGTCCTTATGCTGCACTTTGAGGCCAATTACAGCTCCGACAAAAGTGTGCTGCTGGACGACAGGTAGCTCCGCTTGTGTGCATCTTGCTGCCCAACATGTCCTTGCAGGGGTACACGGTCCCCGGGCCTGTTGATGAGTTTTGAGCCGGTGTTAGAAGGCAACGACGAGGCCCGACAACGTCTTTACCCCGAGTTCCTCCCCTAGAGGCAGATCAGAATGGATCGTGGAGGCAAGGAGGAGAAATAAATTGGAGAAAAGGATAAATCGATGCTTGGCGGAGAGGCAAACAGACCTTCCAACCCCCGGCCCAGACACACACACACACACACACACACACACACACACACACACACATGTACCACGGCGTGTCTTTTTTTCCTTGGGCAGTATTGGATTGGTATGCAGAGCTGAGGAGAGAGACGCTCAGAAAAAGACTTGGCCTACAAATGATGTCCTTTGTTTGATCCACTAGGTTGGGAGGGGGGGTTGGTTGGTGGGTGGGTGGATGGGGAGGGTCGTCCCACAGAGACGTTGGAAGGGCTGGGAAACAAACATCTCTGTCTGTGAGCCTCTCTCTCTCTCTCTCTCTCTCTCTCTCTCTCTCTCTCTCTCTCTCTCTCTCTCTCTCTCACTAACACCGTCTCATCTAAGGGTGGAGAGAGAGATCAGCTCCAAGAAAAGCTGGCTGTCATCTGTTTCTGTTGATGACGTAGAGGGCAGACAGGATATGTTGTAGGTGCATGTGCATTCCAGTGTGTGGATATACGCTAAATCTGCTAGTCTGAAGCTTTCAATCCGAGGGATATTTCTAGTTTATTGCCACTTGGATCTGATTTTTTTGTGGTTTTGGGTATGGGTAATAAACAACACTGTGTTTACTGTGACATCACTAAAAATAAGCAATCAGACAATCAAACATAGCCGGGACAAAACTACAAAAATAAGGCCCAGAGTTTTCCTTCACAAGTCATCTGGGCCTCATTCAAGAACAGTCTTATCCTAAAGTTGTCTCACTTTTTCTGTGACGCTTAGTGATTCACCAGACTCTCTCAGCTGCACACACTTCATGTACGCCACCTGTTCACAAGGAGGTTCACATTCATGAGATTTGGTCACTGTGATCAATGCCCCCAAACTGCCATACTATATAAAGCTGCTGGCTCTGTTAAAGTCACAAAAATGTTGGACCAGATTTAAAAAAAAATGTTTTGGAGAGCTTGAAGCCCTGCTGTTGAAAATCAGCAGAAGAAAAAGCTAATTACGTAGTGTCAGTAGTAATTTTAGGGGATCGGAGAATATGAGAAAATAGACCTGCGTTTGTCAACGCTGTCATCATGGAGCAGTCACAAAAGGACAGAAATAAAGAGAGAATGGCTTGATATAAAGTTAGATGGCAAAAATGTCTTGTTAAAGCAAATTGGTGCATGACTTATGTGAGACGGTCAGGGGGATGTGAGAGTGAAGGATGAATGAGAGGATCTAATCCATTATAGGTTGCTTTCTCAAAGACCTTGAAGTTTGTTCTACCTGATTGTACAAAGTCGTCATGAAAAGATTCAAACACCAGAACAATCTGCGCTGTAGTTCTGAGCTGCTCAACCATGAATTGTAACAACTTTGGTGACCCTTTCACTCCATCATCAGGTTAAAACTTTAATTGGTCTAATACTTAACCAAACACTTCCACACCTGTACGTTGTGTTTAGTGCTAATTAGCAAATGTATCCATGCTAACATGCTAAACTAAGATGGTGAACACGTTAAACATTACACCTATTATAGCCAAATATTAGCTTGTTTGCATTGTCAATGTGAGCACGTTATTGATGTTAGCATTTAGCTCAGCGCACAGCCTCACAGAGCTGCTAGCACGACTGCACACTCTTGGTCTTGTCTGTTTTTATTGAAGTTGATTTTAGAACCACATTTAAGAGCTCTCTTGTCAGACGGTGTTTTCCCCCAAAGGCAGGCTATCGACATGACTCGTTTGACAGGCCTGGACCGCTGTACGTACAAGCGGTTCTTTCATGAGCGTTATCAGACCACCTTCAGTCTCAAAACAGTTTTTAAGATGCTATCAAATCAAAACTTCAGCCCTAATTATTTATGTTTCGGTTTGTGCTCCATCACCGCTCACCCAATTCCTCTCTCCTATTTCGGAGACATACACTCAGCTCTTAACCAGCAACAGCATACGACACCATTTATTTTAGCTTGGGAGTTCTCTTTTCGCTCCATGTCTTTTTATAGTTTTTCTGTTCATACTGTACTCCCCACTGTGCTTCTATTTTCATGAATGCTGTGAGAAATAATTGAAAGCGCCGTGTACGGTGCCGTCTGTTGCAACGCTCCCACTTCCTCATGCCTTGTAAATACTGTATCACTGAAACCCCCGCTGTAAGCTGCCGTCTCGGGATTCCTCACAACTCTGAGATGTCAACACTCACTGAAAACTTGAGCCAAGATCAAATCATAACCGGAGTCTGAACGTCGCTCCTGTGGACAGAGCCAGTTTTTGATTGATTTCAAATTCCGCTGTTTGTCCTTGTCTTTTTCCTCGAGAAAGCAGAGTTGAATCAGACTTCCGCTGGTCTTTTCTCTGTTTGTTTGTTTTTCACTCATGACATCCATAAGGAGGGGAAAAGGATGTGAAAGGAGTCACCACCCCTGTTGCAAGTGGTGCTGGTGTGAAGTCCAACAGACGGAGGACCTCAAGGAGTCTTATCAAGAGCAAATCATTTAGCACAACAACTATAAATAAATTGTGGCAGATCAGAATCAGATTAAGGGCCATAGATTTTAAAGATAAAAGTGAGTTTATGCAGGGTTGTTTAATGTTTTCTGTCACTTTGAAAGTGACAGAACCAACCAACCAGAAAGATGGTTGAATGAAATTATTCTCAGCCTTGCATTATGGGAAATGGAGTTCCTGGTGTTTCTGCAGCCAGAGCCATACTCAGGACGTCAAATACCTCGGCTTCTGCTGCTCTGATTTTAACTCTCTGTCTCTTGAGAGCCCCCCAACTTCATACAAGTTGAACTCAAAATATCTGCAATGACTGCTGACATGATCTATCATCATCCATGGGTCTGTGCTGTCTTACATTTTATTTGTGTTTAACATTAAATATCTGTTCCATCACCCAGATGTTGAAGATTCCTGGAGACTTAATGTTGGATAATCACCTCAAGAAGCCCCTGATGTCCAGTGTGGCTTTCCAGGTAAGCTGCAGCGCCACAGGTCCAAATACCATCCAGAAAATCAGTGACAGAAAATATGAATCAATGTGTGTTTCCATCAGCTACTGCTGCAAGTATTAGGAGTGGGTGCACTGAGATAAACGGTTGGTGGCGCTCATTCTTCAATGAACCACCGCAGAGGAAGAGGACACAATGATATGATGTCATGGAAAGAGCACCAGTCAAAGCTCAAAGAGTAGGAAACATGGTGGAAATATGACACGAGTGTTTGTTTCATGTATTAATTGAATCTCCTCATCGCTCCGCACAGATCTGACGTTGAGTTTGAGCGATGTTTCAGCCACATGCTTCATGTGCATCATGATTTATTCACATGACTCTTTTTTCTTTTCTTTTTTCAGTTCACATTGTTTTTATTGACACACCAACTTTTTCCTCCTGAGCCAAATGTAAAAAAATGATTTGTGATATTTTGACTTTTCTTCAAACTTACTGCAGTTTTTTTTTTATGTGCAAATTGAAGATGGGCATAAAAACATGTGGATGGAAACAGGTACTGATGAATTCAGAGACTGTTTAAGGAATTATTTGCATGATGAAACAGTTGATATTGAGGTTACAATTTGGAAGAGATGAAAAGGAAACAATGGGATTTTGTGTCTTCAGGCTCGGTACATGGCGTTCAGCCCATTTGGCCACCAAGGTGCCTGTTTTTCTTACAGGATATGTGGCAGCTTTTACATCTGAAACAATTAATCAATGGATTGGTGATGTGATTGGCAGATTTATTTATTTTTTATACGAAATTAATTAAAGTCATTTTTTCATGCAAAATTGACAGACATTCCCTCGTTCCAGCTCATTAAGTTTCTTTAGGTTTTTGGTTGTTAGTTGGACAAAATAAGAACTTTTATTTCACCACAGACATCAGGTTTGGCTTTAAGAAACGTCAACAGGCTTTTTCCATATTTTCTCACATTTTATAGACAGATTGATTAATCGATTCATTCGGAAAATAATCAGCAGATTAGCCAGTATTGAAAGTAATCATTAGTTGCTTTTACTGTCACTTAGTTCCTGTAGATTAGGTTTTCTCATGTCATATTAATGCTATATCCAGCAGGTGCCTCAGGCAGATCTTGTGCCAAAGTCCTCCATGGTGTCAAGACGTTCTGCTGTGAAGGAGCTTCATGAGACCATCAGGGATGATGTGGACAGAGAGAGCGGGTCCTTACCATCACTGACTCTCCGGGGTGTTGTCGGGGATCTGAAGGAGGTGCAGCAGTCAGGCTCTTCAGATCCAGGAGGAGGAGAAACTGTGAGCAGAACGCAGGGGGAGCAGGCAGGGAACTGAAAAAAACAAACATGAAGCATGGTTAAATAAGGACTGTTATTTTCCTCAGTGCAGCAAGTCAGTTGATCATGAGTCAAATCCATGTGCTTTGAGTGTGTGGCCTCAATGCTGGCACAGATTATTTATTGTGGGTTCCTCGTTTGGCTTTAAAACTCCATCACTGTTGCAGCCAGAGGAACACACACAAATATATAAATCCTGCCTCCAAAAACAAATAGATTGAGGAGCAGGTCTCTGCATCTCCCCTCCTCATTTGCTTTTGGAAGTTGCAAAGGTTAGTGAAAGATATGTTTGTCTTTTTCCACTTCATTGAAGGGTGAACTCAGCTCAGTGCAATAAGAAATGGATTACCCATTCATTACAGGGGCTGTGTCACTCCTCATTGAGTTGGACAAATAGCAAATTAATTTCTAGCTGCCTAATTTCTCTCTGTTCTCCACTGAATTTCCGATAACGTCGAATTACTGATCACAGCCATGTGAACTCCCTCAACTTTTTATCAATTCATTAAAAATGTGCCACAGTGGAGATGCTACAGAGGAAATGCTCTCTCTTATTTCTACATGCTTCCTTTGCCACCACAACACTGTATACAAACAGAAATCTACTCAAGAGTTTAATTGAAATTAGGATATTAAAAACACCAGGAACTGTTACCGAGAGTGTTGGAAAAAAGTTGCTTTGTTGCCTTTCTGGAATGAGCCAGAAACTTTTTCCCAGTGCATCTCAATATGAAGCGAAGATGTCAGAGCAACAGCAGCTCTGTCCCTGTCAAGTGCAGGTCTGAAGGTAGTGGTGTTTTGTAAAGTAGCAGTAGTGTATTGACAGGGCAGTATTGATGTTTCAATTAGAGCAGCGTTACATAGTGCCGCAGCATGGTAACACGGTGCGTCTCCTGCCATCTGCTCTGCCTCCACGTCTGACGAACGAGGCACGTGGGGCTAATCGAGCCGCACATGAGCGATGGGACCGCGAGATCTATCACATACACACACACACACACACATCCGAGACGCACGTCCTTATGCAGAAGAATGGGGGGAAGACGAGGGAGAGCTCCTCAGCCCCGCTGTTTAAACAGCCTTCAGAAAGCCTGTGATTCCTCCCCTTCTCCCTTCACATGTGCCACAGGAGCAGCCAGCAGGTTATTTCTCTGACAAGGAAACAGGCAAACGCACCAGATGCACGAGCTGAAATTCTTCAAAAGCTCATCTGACGCAAAGACAAAAAAGGGAAGGGCCTCTGCCAGGTTTTCTCGTGCTGGGACAGTCTGAAATAACAGTGTGCATTATGCCTGGCGTTATTGGCTGCCAAACCACACGAATCAAAGACCTCATTGTGTGGATTACCTCGTTAATCTGTTGATGCCATTGAGTGGTATTGCAGGTGTTAATGTGCCAGTTTTTTTTCCCCTCTTCTCTTATTGGGGAGGTGTAGCGTTAGGTTGGTAATCTGCTTTAAATGCTTTCTGGGGAATGAGACACGCTGAAACCCAGCCAAGAGAGCTCGCTATCATGAGGAGCTTTCTCTTAATACAGCACACAGAGGGGCCTGACAGACTGAGGCTGCGGCGCTGATGCCAACGGGGACAAGCTAGTGAGCTACACGCCCCACGCCACTTGTTGAAATATATGACTGCATGAATAATGAAAGAGGAAGAGGAAAGTGATATTGCTAAAGCAGTCCCACAATGACATCCATCACAGAAATGCCTCATTGCTCTTCTTCCTCTGTTTCCTCCTGCGAAAACTCCTAAGTTGTGTCTCTTTGGAGGAGCTAACCAAAGCTCAGCTCTGTGCCTGCCTGAGCTGATTTAGAGGTGAACTCCTAAACCAGAAAGAGAGAGAAAGATAAAGAGACAGACACAGAGAGAAAGACAGAGGGAAAGGGACAGAAAGAGAGGTAATCCTCCCTTTTTTCTGCTCCCCAGGGTGGTCTCTTCATCCAGGGCCTCAAAAAGGGACAGAATACACCTCCCCGCTACAATGGAGGGGACCCACAGGGGCTGTTGCTATCTGAGAGTGTGTGTGTGTGGGTGTATGTGTGTGTATGGTGGGGGTGCAGCTTTAAGCAGGCCTTTGAGTGGCCTAATTGCATTGGAATACAGCAGTCTGAGAGCTGGCTCAGATCACGGCGGGCTGCTGGAGGGGTTAGCGCCCGCACCTCGACAGCCACACTCAGCAAAAGAGCCCGGGCACAATGCACACAATTAATGCTCTCCCTCTCGTTAACTCTCTCCCCACTTTTTGTCCTCTCCTACTTTTCTCTCATTCTCCTCCTTCTCACCCCGTATCTTACTCTCTCTCTCCTCTCCCTCTCTGGTTCCCCCCTCCCTCCCCCCCAGACCCAGTATGTAGTCACTCACCCACTGTATTAATCCTCCCATACAGCCTGTCAATCTCCTTCTCTTTGATGCACACAACAATTACAGTAAGGATGAAAGGCGTGGGTCGGCTCTCGTTATGTAAGACTTGAAACAAGCCTCAGCGAGAATTATTGATATCTCAACAGCTAATCTGAAATAAAACCTCGGCAACGTGACATGTTATTAACAATTGATCTGTGCTTGATTAAAAAGTATTGAATGTTTTGTCCTTTACTTTATGTATTCCGCAGTGGAACAGTGCAAGTTACACTGTTATAACTCGGGATATCTTTTATTTTGAAGATACACTCTGATGAATTGAAGGAGATTGATTCAGTTCTTTAGATTTTTGACTTTGTGTCTGGTATGAGGCAAACAAGTCAAAAGTTGTGGCAGCTGGTAAACACAAAGCATAGAAATATCCATTTAGTTAGTCATGATTGCTCCCTAAAGATGAGACTGTAATAAACCAATAATGCTCCAACAGGGACTATTTTGTGTCTTTGTGCCACTAAATAGGAAGTTGTTAACATCTTTTTGCACCTCATTGGATTATATCTCCTATAGTAATAGTCTACACATCACAACAGTATTCAATGGGGTCATATCTGTCTATAGTTAGAGATGAAACTATTAGTTGATCTTCAGAGAATTTATCTTGTTCCTGTGTTAAACTGCCAGACTGAAGTTGAGCTCAGAGAAACTTTTCTTTTCAGCTGATTAATGTGCAAGCAACAGTCTAAACTCTACACATATGTCCTTCTGCACGGAGACGCTCAAACGCCCAGGAGGAGTAACAACAAGCACATTCTTGACTGGAGTGAGACTTTAAATATGTCATCCTGGAAATTGCCAATTTTCACCAGTTAGATGATGAAAATAATGATTAGTTGCAGCCTTAGATGCAGTCATTTCTCAATGATTTTTGTACTACATCCTTCTAAAGTTACTCCACATGGACTGTGTTTCTGTCAGATGGCTTGAATTCCTGCATGTTGCTGCTCCAGCAGACAGTGGACATTTGGTTATATAGGTTAATGTTGTCAGACACGCAGACACATCCCAGCCTCTCTCCTCCCAGGTTAGACTGTCCTTGTCTTTAAATGGGATTCACTGAACTGTGCGTGTGGAACAATCAATGATTTTAAAAACATATCATATTTAACCAGCGCCTCCTCTGATTTTCTTTATTACACGAGCCGTGTCTTAATAAAATCTAATTATTTCCGCTCGCAGGACGCTTCCTGGTGAGAAATTGGCAGAGGGATGTGAGCTGATGTATGGGGAGACAGTCGCCTAATTAGAGCGTTAGAAATTGAATCTTTACAGCACACGGGTCATATAATTATCCTACTGTTAATTTAACGCTTACATTCTCTGCTGTTCATTTTTATTCCCTTAAATGTAGTTTGGCAGCGGCCCTCGGTGCTCAGCACTGTGTTTTTACTATACAAGAGGAGGCAGCATGGCCCCTAACATTGGCCCCTCTGAATGATTGAATAACTGAGGACCCTGCAGTCCAAATAACAAGGCTCGCATCATTTATGCATTGTTAAGCCATGTAATTGAAACGAGCCATAGTTTGCATATTACACCATTAAAATAATGTGCTTTGCGTTTCTCCCAACACGACTATTTAAGCCTGTGTGGCGATGTGGTAATTCCTTGAATTACAGCCTAATTACCACAATGTTCTTTTGATTTGGCCGATTTCAATGTTACGCCACAATAATGTTCAATATTACCAGAATGAATTACTGAGCCGTGTCTGGAAACTTTTCCTCGTATGACTTAAATCCTGGCGGCTTCATGTGCTATCAGGGCAGCTGGATTCACATCCATAAAGGATTATTAGCCTATGAAATGAGATCCATTAAAGGCCCAATCAGTAATACTTAATTGAAGAGCTTGAGTTATACATGGAATATGAGCATTTTGTGCTTCTCAACTGATCATCGTAGGTCTGTTTTATACCACTGTTTACAGATATTAATGTCAGCAGCCCAACAGCATCATATAATTCGAGTGAGAATTGCTGTTGTCTATGCTGCAAAAAAAGACTTGTCAATCTTAAATTTTACATTTAATACATTTTGGTTGCACATTGTGCCTTTAAAGGATGGCTATGACAAACGACTTGTTTTTGGACAATTTTATGCCTCTGAATGTGTTTTAAGGTGATGACATTTGATATTTTATTCCTCTTTGTTAGTAACGTCAGAGATTAAGAATCTCTTTTGGCCTCTAAAGCAGCATCAAGACAAAAGAAAAGTTAAAGAACAGCTTCAACCAGCATATGAAATCAAAATCCAGTCCAGACCATCTCAAATGAGTACTAGAGAACGTTTTGTAATTAGCACTTGGCCTTTGTTAGGCGCCCCTGTATTGTTCACAGACCTCAGTCCAAACACATGACATGTGTCCTTGTGTGAACTTCTCGAATACATTAACGTTGCTGAGAATGATTTGTGAGTATGCATATTCAGTATGTGGACTTTTCTGTTTTTACTGCACAGTTTGAATATTTTTTTGTGAAAATATTTCTTTGATAATTGCTTTTTTATTGCCATTTAATTTTACTGCTAGGTCCAAGTTATTAAATAAAATGTTTAATTACACTTTCAGTCATTTGCATAGTTTAGAAGTTATGAATTGTGGATATTGAAGAACTGCCTCCATTGATTTATAGGTTTAATTTGTGGCCAGTATGTATTACTTTATTTCTAGTGGATTGAATTGTTATAGGCCATAGACCAACCAAAAGTGCTTTTTAATTGCTTATATACAGTAGGAATTATTAATGCTTTCTAATATTCCAAATGAAGGGCCTGCTTCAGAAGTTACCAAGTTGAAACCTACTTCTGCCGAGCGAAATTTCTGTATTTTTCTCCCACAGTTTGCTTTATGTCACTGCAGTGTGAGGAGAAGCTTTGAGGACAGACATAATCTCTCTCATCTTTTTCAGTTTTTCCAGCCCTTTCTCCCTCTCAGGGCCCTGTGCTCTTTACTCCTCCCTCCTTTATCCCTGCGAAGGCTTTGTCCCCGCAGCAGAGAGCCTCTCTAAATAGAGGCCTTTAGATAGTCTAGGAACAGGGGAGGCGGGTGTGTGGTGGGGGGAGAGCAGCAGCGACGCGACTGCTGTTGTTTCATTTACCTCTCCCTATGGCAACCAGCAGCGGTCGGCCAGGAATGTCCCCTCTCTGGACAAAGTCCTGGTCCCTGAAGCTGACACTGGGGGGACGACAGCTGGGACGGGATGGAAACCTGCCCTCTCTGCCCTGGACTGGAGGCCTGAGTCTGGACTTAATCCTCCTCTTCACTCGTGTCTATCCTCACTTTACTGGGTGACGATGAGCAGCCTGAGACGCTTTTCACACACTATTAGCTCTAAAAGAGTTGTATATAAGACCTGAAAATAATTTCTAAATCTGTTTTGGTGATTTAAAGAATCCTAAAAGGCTTTCAGTGCTGTTGCACCACGCTCTGGTGATCCCACATTGATCTTTCACAGTGCTGCAAACAACCATTTAGGAGCACATGAAATGCTCCAAACCACTTTTATTAAAGGAACATTTTTGGAAACCATATAAATGGTATATTTCAGTGTTTTGAAAAAATCTTTTCAGTGATGCAAGCTAGATTATAGAAGTTTAACATCAACACAGGGAGCCTCCTTTTTCTGTGTGTAGCCACTCCTCCATAGGCTGGCTTGTTAATTCACTGTGCAGCCGAGGATGACACAAAAGTGGATTTGTTTACTTTATGGGCTTTTAAAAGTTAAAAGTCAAGACTTGCCTGAGACAAACGTACTTTTACAAACACTGATAGATGTTAGTAAAATTGCAGGATTCTGTCATGATAGCTTTAATAAGAAATGACTATAAAAAAAACTTGAAGGAGCAGGAGCATAATGGACTTTACACTGATGCTGTCACAGCAGTATTTAAATGATAGATGTCTCCATTTAAACCGCTATGAAACCTTCACCTGATGGCTGTTAAGACAGATAGAAGACTGTCAACAAATGAGGTCCAACACTGTCCATTTCAATTTAGCAATTTATTTATTCATCCAATCAATTTATTCACGTTTTATCACGAGGAAGATTTTTTTTCCCCTCAATAAAACTGTTTTTTTTTCTTTATATCTCGATTTAGAAAACAAACTAGACTATAGCCTATATAACTAACCATAACTAGCCTTAGCCTGTATTATACATGTATTTCTCCCACACTGCACCATGCCTGACGTCTCACAGTGAACTTTACAGGACAGTCTAATCTGTCGTTATGTGCGTGTCTGAAAACGCTTTGAATAAAACAGATTTACAAATATTTTCAAGAGTTTAAAATGTCAATATTTGGTTTATTTATTTTAACTTAAAACTAATAAGTACTTAATATATCTATAAAAATTCTCAGTAGCCTATTTGAAGAAAAATGGCACATACATGTTGTTTCATACACACAAACCGCCGCACACATAACAGATATTACACACACCTACAACGTCTGAGTAGAAATGTTGGAGCACTTCTTAAAACATTAAACTTCCTTTCAAATAGGCCTTGTCTATATATGAATATGCAGATTATAAAGATAGATATGTTATTTGAAAGCTCATCATCTTTGCTACAGTGGAAAACATTACATTGCCTCAAACACACGTTTCCATAAGAACATTAAATATCATAAATGTGCGCAGAATTACAGTCAACAATTAAGAAGGAAATGTAAAGTCTACCTCAAGAAATAATTGTATATCCTACTCAAGAGAGCTTTTGCATGAATCATCCCAACAGAGGAAATCCTGGTCTCCTGGATCTAGACTACCTACAGCCTGAGTCTTGATAGAACATGATTATCAAAGTAAATCAACTGTATCTTACAGCTGCACTGCTGATCCCGGTGCTCCGTCTCCCCATGCTGCACTCCGGCTCTCCGCTTCCACGGGAGCCTCAACTCGCACCTCTCCAACAAAGAGAGTAGTGTTTGTTGAGACTTCCCCGCAGCCAATCACCGCGCCGTTGCCCTTGGTAACCACGTCCATCATCCTTTGACGTCCAATCAGTGGCGGGGGCGGGGCGCAGTCCAGGTGCGCCTCGGCGTCCACTTGGCAGAGCGCCTGGGAGCCGCCTGTGGGCAGGAGAGGATCTGTCAAATGCGAGGTTCCTTTAATAAGAGCGACCAGTCCGGCTCCGAGAGTCATGGCGACCGCAGCGTCTAACCACTACAACATCCTCACCTCCAGCGCATCCATCGTGCACTCGGAGCCCGGCAGCATGCAGCAAGCCACGGCGTACCGGGACGCGCAGAGCCTGTTGCAGAGCGACTATCCTCTGCAGAGCAACAGTCACACGCTCAGCCACGCACACCAGTGGATCACGGCGCTGTCCCACGGAGAGGGAGCCCCGTGGTCCTCCAGCCCACTCGGCGCGGAGCAGGACATCAAACCCGCGGTGCAGGGCGCCCGGGACGAGATGCACAACTCCAGCAGCAACCTGCAGCACCAATCGCGGCCACCCCACCTGGTGCACCAGACGCACGGGAACCACCACGACGGCCGGGCGTGGAGAACCACCACCGCGGCGCACATACCGAGCATGGCGACGACGAACGGCCAAAGCCTTATTTACTCTCAGCCGGGCTTCAGTGTCAACGGGCTGATCCCGGGCAGCGGGCAGGGGATGCACCACCACAACCTAAGAGACAGTCATGACGACCACCACAGCCCGCACCTCAGCGAACACGGCCACCCTCCGTCCCAGCATCAGCACCAGCACCGACCGCAGAGCCACCACGACCACTCGGACGAGGATACGCCGACCTCGGACGACCTGGAGCAGTTCGCCAAGCAGTTCAAACAGCGGAGGATCAAGCTGGGCTTTACGCAGGCGGACGTGGGACTCGCCCTGGGGACCCTGTACGGAAATGTGTTTTCCCAAACCACCATATGCAGGTTTGAGGCCCTGCAGCTCAGCTTCAAAAACATGTGCAAGCTGAAGCCTCTGTTGAACAAGTGGTTGGAGGAGGCGGACTCCACCTCGGGCAGCCCGACCAGCTTGGACAAAATCGCGGCGCAGGGGAGGAAAAGGAAAAAACGGACTTCAATCGAGGTAAGCGTAAAGGGAGCTTTGGAGAGCCATTTTTTGAAGTGCCCTAAACCGGCAGCGTCGGAAATAATCAGCCTGGCGGACAGTCTGCACCTGGAGAAAGAAGTGGTGAGGGTTTGGTTTTGTAACAGGAGACAGAAGGAGAAACGGATGACCCCTCCCGGAGCTCTGCCGGGGAGCGAGGATGTGTACGGGGACACGCCGCCGCACCACGGGGTCCAGACCCCGGTCCAATGAACTCTGCTGGACCGCTCCTCCAGGACATGTTTATCCTTTTTATTTATCCCCAAGGTTATATATAAATCACTGGACTATGAAACGCTATAGTGGGTGTTTTATGTATAATAGATTGCAGTGAGTACTCACACAATATCTGCAGTGAATATCTGAGAAATGGCAAATGAGTGAGGGGAGGACAGGACATTTTTTCCTCTCCCAGAGCTAAAGGAACATAAGCCTGTGTTGTGTTCTCCGAGGATACATGCCCAGCACTGTGACTCCAGTCGACGCAGTTTCAAGGTGTAGCCCCTATTGTGTATTGAAATTATACTTGACGGAAAAAAAGAGGGAAGGGGAGGAGGGATACCTGGTTTTAGACGAAAAGCATAGCTGAATGGTTTCCATTCGCAACTTTTATATCAAATCACAAGACACATTTTTTTCCTGTGCGTAAAAAGGAAAACAAATGCAGAGGCGTTTAGTTTTGTAGCCTAGCTCTAAATTGTGCGTCCAGCAGTGATGGGTGGGTGGGTGGGTGGCGCGGGGGGGTCAAAGGAGCTGCGTTAATGGAGTAAACTGGAGGCCAGTAAAAGCTGCAGCCACAGTCCAGTGGAGTCCAGCTGAGGGTGAGCATCGCCTGAGTCCCATCTGTCAGCCAGGCAGCACAGAGCCGCTCTGCATTCAAAACACTGCTGGGAACCTGCAGGCCATTCAGCTCCTCTTTATTCTGAGGGGACCGAGGTCACGATTTACTGCTGAACACACATTATTATTATTATTATTATTATTATTATTATTATTATTATTATTACATTTGTGCAGCTCACTGGCTAAATTCTCCAATAATTGGCCTGAGTGCAGTGATGTGGTAAATAAAAAGTGTATGACCTCTATCATTAGTCAAGCAGCAGCATAAACACAAAACAAGCGTCAAACAATAATCTTCCCCCTCAGAGAGGCTCCCAGCTCCAGGAAGGGCTCCGTGGCGACTGATCAGATTATCTGGCACTTTTCCACTACAGGATGGGTTACAGATATATAGATATCTACAAAAATATATGTCACCAACTCTCACAGAACATTTGGATCCACTTTTGTAAATATTGTATAACTTTAAAAGTCATGGCTTCATCCCTTTTTTCCCTCTATCTTCACTGGGGCACTTTTTTTTGGATTGTTGTTTTCAAAAACACACAGGTTGAGTTTTTAAAATCCAGTCTCATTCATAGCCTACCTACTGCCTTGTATTTGTGTGCTATTTAATGTTCATTTTGGTGCCGAAATGATTTTTTCTTTTTTTTTTTTCTTTTTTTTTTTTTTGTGGCGCATTTTATTTTCAGGCTAAAGATTTTCTTTTTTAATTAACGTAAATCAATTGAATTTGTTCCATTTGTCTAAGGAGTTCTGTTTTGCCACACGATGCCCGCGCTAAAATTACATTAGATTGTTTCCAATCAAAATATAGTGCTTTAAGGACTGAATTCAGATTAATCGATAACAATGTTGTAGAGAATTGTCCTCTATGAATCAGCCCTAGAGAAGACACAAACGGAGATAACATCATGATTAGTGTGTCTGAAAAGAAAAATAATAACAAGGCCTTTCAGTTTCTCCCCAAAACACAGTTTAGCATTTTAGTGGCGTTCCAAAAATTGCAGCATATGATCAAAATTATTATTATTATTATTATTATTATTATTATTATTATTATTATTATTATTATTATTATTATTATTATTATTATTCACAAAGTGTAATTTGACTTTGTTTGTGAGGTCTTTGCCATGCATTTTATTTCAGCCATTTTGCTCATCTGCGTCTATGTTGCGTTATTACATGGGGGGAAATTGCTCGTAGACGTTTTATTTTATTTTTTAGTACTGTTAATGAGATTGTAATTTATTATACAATGGCTTTTATAGATGACACAAAGTCCGAGATATATATGAAATGACACCGACGAGGCTTTTGTTTTGAAGGGAAGAGGGGAGACATATTTTCCGTTTTTCAGCGAGGTTGCCACAGCCTGGACCGTCACAGCTAAATGTATATACATCTTTTCTCCGTACAGTAGCTTGCTTTTCGTTTTATGCAAAAACAGATATCCAGGGACTTGGTTTTTATTTTATTTCTTCCCTCTCATGTGGAAACAGCGTTTCTTTTTCCCCCCCTCCCTCCTGATTTGTGTTTCTCATGCAGAAAACAATAAGCAGAAACGATCATGGCATTGAAATCTTTCCTCAGTAGCTTTAATGAATCGATCCAGCTCATAACTCACTGGAAATTCAAGTTGTGGGATGTAGACCTGTAGCAATCCGACGCTGTTTTCTTGTTGTTTTGTTTCATTGCTTGTTAAACCAGTGGTCTGGTTTTTGGGGGGGTATAGGCTATGTCATATTCACTGGATGAACTTGGGGTAGATAAAGCAGAGGTGATAAAGGCCTGTAGGTGTTTCATCACTTGACACATGAACAACGGACTTGCACATTTTTAAATAATGGGGTTGATATTAAACAGCTTTTTTCCAACGTCGAGGCTAAATGTATTTTGTTTTAATTCAGCCGACCAGGACGCTGCTGCAGCGAGTTCACCGGCAGCCTGACATCTGTGCTGCTGCAGGAGCTGCTTCTCTGGCTGGGGTGGAATTAATGGGCGAGAGAAAATCAGGCTTGATGAATGGAGGATTGTGAGCCGATGATGTGTTGTTTCTGCCCCAGGCTGCTTTTAAATGGACTGGCTTTGGCTGGGAAAACCACAGCTTCCATCAAGGGTTAAATTAGGGGTTCCAAAAGTGGGGTCCGAGGACCAGCAGTGGTCCATAGGAGGGTTGAAATGAGTCCGAAGTGGCGATATTTTGATTTCAGCGCTGTTTTATTTGTTAGACTCTGACACAACTAAAATTTCAAAATGTATTATAACCCCGAAAATCCACAAAGTTGTCGTACTTGGTCTAAGATGCTATTTCTGTCGCTTTGTCCAAAGCAAAATAAGAAGAATAACCTCCTGTATTTCCAAGAGACAAACATTGCTTTGGCATTATGTCCACAAATCTCAAGTCACTTGGGATGACTGCAGGTTCAAACACATTTTAAACAGGTGTTTCCCGTTTTTAAACAAAAAGCACAGGTGTGCATTGTGTCCCTCAGACGCTCCCGTCACAGCAGACTGTGCTGGATCACTGGATAAAAACGCTCATCCAGAAAAATCCACTCTAATATTTCTATAGGGACTTGTAGTGACAGTGATCTTGGCAGTGGTGACCCTGATGGTATTTTCCTCTTCCCTGTGGTTTGTCATTTCTCTGGAAGATTCCCCCCGGACCCTGTGCTGTGATCTTTGTATGAGCGTCTCTCTAAATTCTATTCTTCTTCATTTTATTTTGGAGCCGGCGCGCAAAACGCAAAGCTGCCATTTCCCCGCCACTTCCTGCTTAGCTCCAAAAAGGACTGGAAGCGCGTTGCCCTCTGTGGTTGCCATGATAATATTAATTACAATCGGATTCATCCCCATTTCACCCGACAAGCTGCCGGTCCCTGTTGTGCTGTCTGCAGCAGAGCACGGTGTGGAAACATGGGCCTGTGTGGATGAACTGAAAATGAGATTTACACGCCTCAGCATTAGAAGGCCGGCGAGGAGGATCGATTGGGAATCAATAGTCGATCGGTTATTGATGGCGTTGACTAATGAACCTGATCATAAACAACGCAGAGCAGGGCGCTCTTTTATTCCACTCACCCGCTGAATGAAGCGGAGCAGCTTTACCTGTTTGCGCTGTGTGTTCCTGCAGTGGCTTCAAGTGTGATTATCCAACAGCTGTTACAGATGTTATTTATTTTTGATTACTTGATATAGTGATGTCATAAAAGTGACGTCTCCCCCTGGTGAAAAATGTCCCTGTAACCCCCCAAACAGAGTGTGAGGTCTCTTATTCGGAGTTTTCAGTGACCTCGTTGGCACCTGACTGTATTTTTCATCAGCGGCAATATGCTTAATTCACTTGTATATGGGATAATAAGCAGAGGCGATATTATCCCTCTGAGATCCATTAGGTGTTACTGATGACCACACAGTGTGTGAGCAGCCTATCATTTCCACGCGCTGCTCTGTTGCTGCTGACGCTGGCAAATAAAAGACGTCCCTCTCTGCATCATCATCATCATCATCATCATCATCATCATCATCATCATCATCATCATCATCATCATCATCATCATCAGTCGCCGTTTGACCTGCCATTTGGATGCCTGGCACGAAGTGACACCCGGAAATAAAGGCCTCTGTCTGAGCTCTGAAGTAGACTTTTGTGGAGGCCAGTAATCAAAAAAGTGCGCCCTCGTGCCCTTCATCCGCTCTCTAGCAGATGCAATTAATAGCGCGTCGCGTTAATTACACCTTCCTTTTTATTTAGGTGACTTGAAATTTCCCATTAGGCTCCCAGGGAAGAAAAAAAAAACAAAAAAAAACCCCCTCGGCTCTGTTGTGCTGCTGAGCCGAGTGGAGGAGCAGAGAGGGGCATAGTTGGTACTCTAGCGCCATCTAGCGACAGCAACGTGACCCGAGGGTGAATCCAAGCCCTTCTGTCGCTTTATTGTCTGAGGGTTGTCTCAGAAAGAAATCAAATCATAATAATCATTAGGTGCGGATGTGGAAACAGTAATTAAGGCAATATAATGAATGTGGGAAAGATAGCAGAGGTCATCAGAGTGAGAGTGGCCAGAATCAAAGTTACATAATAGGATATTAAAACACCATCTAATAAACAGAATAAGGTTAACACACATCACAGGGCTTTGGAGAGCTCAGTCACACCATGTACAGCAGGCATACCAGTGTCAGTACTTGTAGGAGTTGTTTTATTGGGGAAATAATTCCTATTTTCAGATTCATTTCTTCATTGTTTTTCTTGACCCCACGTGTGCCGAGATGATTCATGAGTGAATCCATCAGTTGACAGACAGAAAGGTGTCAGCAGTTTTTAGAACTGACATTGTTCAGCCCTTCGATGGTTCCAGCAAATGGAAGAAAGAAAAAAAATCTCTCTTTTTTGGGGGGGGTATTTATTTGTTCCACAATTTACAGTAAAAATACACTTTCAACAATCCGGATCCCTTTTTTCTCAGCTGAAGTGAAATCAAAGAGTTTTGAGTGATCGTATGTTTTCATGGGTGAGAACAAAGTGTAAAATTGACCAAATTATATATTTTACAAATAACATAAACATAAAATGTTTATTAAGATGAATGAATAAAGTAAAGAAGAACTAATGGTCAGAAAATCAATAAGAGAAAGTCACTTGGAGGTTGCTGATCTGTGATGGATTCGCCTCCTGTGTATTTTTTATACACTTCAAACTGGACCAAGTCACACTGCTGCACCTGTGATTGTGCTCAGACATGACATGGCTAATTATTACTTCATTTGAATACTTACTGATTGCTTTATTTTCACTGAAAACATTTAAGAAATTAGAAAAATCAGACTAATATAATAACTCCAGTGAATGTACTCTGGAATAACATTAGATTAATAATATCAGAAACAGTCATGATCAGAAAACTTTGTGTTGCATGGTAATATTTAGTTTTGGTGAGCAATATGAACTTTCTTATTCAGGGACATTTTTAACTGATTGGTGGAGCATGTTTCTACAAAATGACTACAAACTTGTCGGACTTTCGGCGGGGTGTTCATTTATATCAGCCTGTCCAGTAAAGCCACTAAAATAATTTAAGATAAATGATCACATAGAAAAACTCCTCCATAAACAGGACACATGCCAAGAGAGATTTTTCTTCTGCTAATTTCCTGGAAGGACGCCACTTGAAAAGTTCTGGCCACTGCAGCGCACCCTGCAGTGCACGTCTTCACCGAGCGCTGAGGCTCAATCAGACTGTGTTAAGTACAACTAATGTTTCAACAAGGTACCACAAGCCAAAATCTGAAGAACCACTGAAAGGTTAAGTCATCTATTAAAGAAAAATACCAAACATTTCCAGCTCAAGCTTCTCAAATCTTGCTGCTTTTGTCAGTTTGACAGTATTGTAAATTGAATATGTTTGAGTTCTGGACCATCGATCAGACAGAGCAAGCAGCAGGCCTTCTTCATGGGAGACATTTGACATGTCACAACAGGAAAAACTCAGGTGTAGATACTAAAATGAATGATGGCTGCATTCTATTTAGCTGCTTCAGTTTCAGGGTCCTGGCATTGTATCTCACAGACATGGCTTACTGGGGAGCTTGAATAGAACTGAGCCATCCTCAACGTTATTAGTAACACCTGACATTTTAACAGGCCAAACAGTTCACTGCAAAAATAAGCGATGGATCAATCAGCAACAAAAATAACTGTTTGTTAAAACCCTCAACAGTAAAAATGTAGCCGTAATGCAAAAGTCCTGGTGAGATAATCACACAAACCCACACGCTGGCTTCACAGAGCTTTTACCAAACTCCACGTCTCTGCCTTGCAGACCTGTGCTTATTGTTGCAAAGTGCTCCTGTGAAAGCACAGCTCAGCCTGTGAAGCCTGTTCAGGCAAGCAGACAACATCGCACAGGGAAGCAGCTCCAACTGCTTGAAGTGTCTTGCACACAGCGTTTCATCAGGTGATCAGGATGCTTTCACCCTCTCTCCTTTTCAGCTAAAAGGGTCTCATCTGTAAGTGAACCTGTTTTGTTTTCGTGCTGCTGATCAGCAACATGATTTTTTTTCAGTGACAGAGGTGGCCAGAGCCTGCAGCAGTAGGTAATGAAGTGGGACTTGGAGCACGCTTCCTGGTGTCAAGACACGGTTAAATGAGCAGTGCTGACTTGGCGCATTAAAAACAACGCTTTATTTGTAATTAGCAGATTCACTTACTTGTTAAGGTGGCAAATGAAGGCATTATTGAACAACAGGCAGCTATATCTCTGTCTGTCTGAAGAACAACATTAATACACAATCTCAGTCAGATCACACAATGTAATTTAATATTGTGAGTAACAACATAATGTTTCAACATGATTTCCTGGGGTCTAATTAATTTGGAAAATGAATGTTTTTCTGACCAACTTTATTTACCCCCCAGAGATCCCAATCTAATGTCTCTGTAGAAAGTTTCCCTGTCAAACATCGTGTCCATCTCTGAATCGTGTGAAGATGAATCAGCCTTCTGTATCAATCACTCATTCAATCTGTCTCCTGTCCTCCACCCACTCCTCCTCCTCCTCCTCCTCCTCCTCCTCCTCCTCGTCCTCCTCCTCCTCCTCCTCCCGCAGCTCACAGATAACAGTGATACAAGCTCATGAGCTGAACATAATTCCACCATTTGACATTGTTGTTCTTCAATCTCACTCAGATGCATCGCAGCTAATTACACTTTGCACACTTAAGTACACAAATGCGTGTGTGCGTTCATTTGTAAACGAGTTATTGTTTAATTATAACTTCACATGAACTTTGCTGATCAGTGGGGCGAATCGTGTCTCCCCTTCAGCGCATAATTATTCAGACTATAATTGCTCGGCCTGTTTGTGAAACATGCTCGTCTCTCAGCGAGGCCATCTTCTGCAGCTTCGGTGCCAGATCCTCTCTGAAAACGCCCGTGAGCCTCTAAATGGGCTCTGTTAAAAGCTGCTGACAGAACAGGGAGTTTTCCTGGTAGGGTGCTGCCTCAGGTTAAAATGCACATGGAACTCATCAGAACTGACCAAAATGATGCTTTTCTAGTTCAACATGAATGTACCATAAATTTCTCATACATGTAAATAAACATAATTCCAACTGAAGGTCCACTTATTAGCTTTTTGGAGCTTTAAAGCAGCGAGGCAGTTCCATTTGCTGATGGAAACTGTGAGATGTGGTGGAAAGTTCAGAAAAAGATCAGTCACATCTCAAGGTCAAGATGAGATGTGCTCATGTTTTTTTTTTTGTTTTTTTTTTTCAAAACTCAAAAATGAAAGTTTCACACACAAACCTTCACAGCATCTTATTAATCTTGCAGTAGAAATATATACACACACACTTTGCACACTTAAGTGCACAAATGTGTGTGTGTGTATGTTCACATAGAATACAAATTACTGTAGTAAATAAAATAAGATAAAACCAAATAAAATCAAGCTCTGTTATATGAGCATTATTACAATAAAGTGCATACAGTGATTTGATTTTTCATTAGTTTCAGGGATTTTGTGCAAAATTCTAAAGATGGTGGACTTTCTTGCTGTGTTGTCTGTATTTACAGTTTAGCACATACTTTTACTCCATCTTTGTTCTATTCCAGGGAAACAAAGATATCACTGAGGTCAGGATATCCAGGCAATACTCTTCAATAATTCAGATGGCCAGACGTGTCTCTAAAGTGCCGTTAAATGGTCCGTGGCACTGAGTCAGAGTTGGTGGGAGATCTCCTAGTTTGCTTTATGGCACCAAACAAGAAAAGGATGTTCCAGTGGTTCGAATCACCTCAAGGGGTCACAAGACAAATAAAAGGAAAAATAAAAGCATATCTTTATGGGGTTTTTTTTCTTTTGGGATACTTTCACCTCTTCAGGCCCCTAAAATTCTTTCAAATGAAACAATGAACTCCCCATAACTCACATCCACACTGCGGCCATAACCTGTATGAAGGATCACAAGTAGGCGTTGCTTCATTTTAAAGGGACACAAGTCAAAAAGGTTGGGAACCTGTAGTCTACAACAACACTGGAATAAAATATTCTTCGCCTTCAGAAAAGACAGCAACCTTTAAGCAAAGGACAGACAAAGACTCACCTTAACAGAAAATAAATGAATCAAAATAATTTTACACCACATCCGGTCTTAATTTTGAGAAACACTTGCATTTTATCTGCATCAGATCAGGGTTGTGAATAATCTCAGGTGTGGTGTCACTTACTTACGGTAACTCCACCAGGGTAACACACATCTTTGCATCTGTACACAACAAAGTGTACGAATGCATCGTTATCCTCGTGGATTTAGACTTGGCTAAAAGAAGCACAGCATCTCTGCTGCTTCAAAAAGCTACCTATGGATTAAAGTATTGAGATGGATTTGAGAAACTTAGCACTGACACACTCTCAACATCCGTAAAAACAAAACAAAAATAATAAGCTTTAGGCACAGCGGCGCGAGGATTGACGGGGATGTCTTCATTATCAGAGTCGACGCCGAGAAACCAGAGAAGGAACACCAAGCCACATAATGATGGGTATCAAGGTGAGGCCTCCCTCAGGCAGGTCTGAGGCCTGTCGAGTCCCAGCCTGAGGAGGGCTCAGAGGAGGCAGACCACAGCACTCTGCAGACATGTGTCTCACTGAAGACAAGACTATTACTGCACCGGTGGGGTGCTGCCTTATTTGTCGAGGTATGTTCTGGTGTCACTCATGCGGTTTGTAGACAGGTGAGAAAAGAAGGCGAGGAGGCGCGGGGCAACGTCGTGCCAGCCTCCCAACCCTTCCCATGTTTACATTTTAATGCTGGATTTATTATTCAGCAACAGTATCTCCATCTATATATCCCCCTTGCAGATTCATCACACTACGTCTGTAAGCTATTGAAAGACAAATAAAAAGCTGAACTAATTGCTGCGGATCCCCCCTGGATATATCAGCCTCGTAGAGGAGCGTGACAGCGAGGAATCAAGCCGTAGCGCAGAGCGGAAAGCCTCCATGAATCACGTTTGCATCCGTACTCGCACGCAGAGCGAGCAGCGGTGGTGTTTTTGGCTGAGGAATAATCATTGGGGAGGCAGGCCAAATTAATACTTCAGCCGAGGCCGCCTCGTTCTCCGTCATTAGGGCACATTACAGGGCCACAATATACATCATTAAACCAGGCATAAACAATTCATTAAAAGGCCGTTAAGAAGACAAGCTAATGTCACTTCTCTCTGTGGTATTAATAGACTGTAAAATGGCAGAGGGTTAAGGCAAAAAGGATCATTCCGCCACCACTATCCAGTCAGTCATCCTGACTAATGGCTTTGCTAGTTGTTGTGGATTCAGGAGACAACCCCACTTTTCTCCCAATCACACTTGCACGACTACTTACGAAGCCTCAGCGTGATACAGTAACCATTTTCATTTGTCAGTGATTGTGTGCCGTTCACTGAAGAGTCAGGGAAAAATGGAATATTAGCAGTTAATTCTAGCAACGCAGCCACTTTGTTGTGCCGTCACATTTCTTGTAATATCCGTGCGCTTGCAGGATCAGAGGGCTGCGAGCATTAAAAGGAGCCACACAGACACAGAGCCCGCCACGTCAGCCATCAGTTTATTTCAAATGTGGTGAAAGTGAAGCACCCAGTTTCGTCATGACAGAGGCACAGTCTTTTCACACTGCAGCACAGGGAGCATCACTGCGAGTCCTACCAATGGCACAAAGGTTGATCACACATCCAGAGTGGAGGAAGAGAGAATGCACATTCATTACAGGAAAGCAGGGCCAAGCCACTCAGTCGAGGCAGGGAGCTACAACAACACAGATATTGGGACCAAGAGCGACATTCGTTCAAACAGACTGCCTGAACAATAAATACTACTGCTGATCGTTGTTGTACACACATTAATAGTGTTTTCATTGTCGGAGTAATTTCTAAAAATATATAGAAAGCAATGACTGCCTGGATTTGGGTGGGTCAGGCGAATGTGACGTACACACTTCTTGGCTTCCAGTCAAGAGTAAGACTGCTTTCAGCCTCGACCACCTGATTCCACTCACTGAAGTTATATTTGCATCATCCTGAATGGGAGAGCTGGTATGTCACAAAGTTACCACACATATTCTGTCTAAAGCACGACTCAGACAGGAACTAAACTCAAAGTATGTCCATTTCAACAGAAATTCAATCTTAATGGGACAGTCCAGCATTTTGGGGGAGTTTTCCATCTAACCCATAATTAGATTATAGCATTGATATCCATTTGCATTCTGGGCATCTGCATGTTTAGCCCAGCTTTGCACAAAGACTGGAAGCTGCAAGACCGGAGCCAGGATTTTCCAAAAACAGAGGTTCATGAGCTAGTGTCGACAGCTCCCCCTGCTTCCAGTCTTTATGCTGAGCTAGGCTAACACAATGAACATCACTCGTCTTATTTCACTCCGCATAAGAAAGCCAAACACTGTGTTTCTTGAAATATAAGACTGTTTATGTATATATGGATTATGTGTTTAAATAACATTTTTATCACAAGGCAAATAAATATTATGTTGCATATTAATTACCATGGCTGATACACAGTATATGGCATATAAACTGGTCAGAGATAGCTGTGGGATTAAAGACCAGGTTTCTGCTTATTACTTTGGTTGAAGGGCATAAAAGCAAAGCACTTCACTACAATCTAAACCACATGGACGTCACACCACATTCAAAAAGGAGTAAGGCACAAATACTGACAAGTAGCATGTGCTTAAAAGAAAACTTCAAGTTTTTTTTTTTTCTCCAAAAAAGAAACGCTTTTCAAGCACTGCCACATTGCAACTGTGGCTTCATATATTACAAAAATTAAATAATCAGGAACAGCAATATATTTTTCACAATCATACAATTACGGCAACATTCCACACAGAGCAACACTGATGGCGGGTAACCTCGAAGCCGACTCAGTCTGGTGTAACGGTCTGTAAAGATGTCTGCTGTGCTGGTTTCTAGAGCAAAATATATGTAAAAAAAGAAAGAAAGAAAACCAGATGAACTATTAAAACCCCTGAGTTACAGGACAAATACTGAGGTCACAGAGCATTTCCACTGTGTCGTCTGAACGTACGGTCCTCTGCTTCATCCACAGTGCTGCTTTCCAGCCTGTCGTGGGTGAGTACGTGAGTCGGTGGCTGCAGTCAAGCAGCAGTGACAGAGAGCTTGGTGCGAACGACAACAGGAAAAGCATGCGACATGACAACATCGTGAAACTGTTAGCTTTCGCACTTCATCGTGTAGCTTAGGAGACAAAAATTCACCTGCTGCTCTCTTAAAATCACAAAGCCAAAACAATTAATAATGAAAAGGATGACCTTAATGATCAAAGCGTTCACAACTAACATTAGCCAAGGCCCGGCTGACTTCATAACCTGACCTGAAGCTTTGCAACAGAAGAAGTTGTTGAAAAGTGACAGAAGCACAGCATAACTGAAACACACTGTTTGTTTCAGAGGGCAGATCTACAGACACTGACCTGATCAGACACGTTAGCTCTGGTATTCTTCTCCTCAGAGCTAATCCAACAAAAGTCTCAAATTCAGCTTAAAGTAGGTCTTTCATTGTACATTTGATTTAGACGGCACCTACCATGCTGCAATTTAGGCTAAAGCTCTTTTTAAATGAAGATATCATTACCACATCCACCTGCAGGCTAGACGCAGAGAAACATTAACATGAGCAACATGTTGTTAATGGATTTGTTGCATTCAACTTGTTCTCTCTCCCAACAGGTCAAAACCAGCAGCTTCAAACTATGACCGTCTATGTACCATCCCAGTGTCAGTTTTACCTGCAATGTCCGGTTAGACTTTCAAAATAAAGCTTCCTGACCACAATAAAAAACATGTGATTAGCAGCGCGAAATGGCTGCAGTTTGGTTCGATTAATGCAATAAAACTACTTGGTTAGTTTTCAGCAAAGATCAAGGTTTGGGTTCAAATGTGTATGTGAGTTGCGTACTTTAAGTTATATAAATTCAGTTACGTACGTTATGTAACTTAACTGACATACTTAAGATAAAAAGAAGTCAACAGTCACTTTTGGTTTCGCACGGTTCCACACAACCCCCTCCATACGCAGACTGTTCTCCATCCTCATAGCACATCACTGGAATGACAATAGAGGGGCACCTACTGCGTCATAGTTTGAAGTGAAGGGCCAAGCCGCTTTGGGAGAGAGAAGGGGCTGAAATGATTAGTCGACTGACTTAATTGATCACAAATTTTGGATAATTTGCTAAATGTTTCAGTCATTTTTCCCCCAAAGATAACAGTCACTTGTTCCAGCTTCTTCAGTGTGAGGATTTGCAGCTTTTCCTGCTTTTATATCATTGTAAATGGTATACTTTTGGTTTTTGGGCTGTGTGTCTGTTGCTGATTGGGTGTTTATTGGCATGTGTAAATTAAAACAAACGTTGCCTCAGTCTGCTTTTTCACAACTTCTCACATATTTCTTGGGATGAAAACATGTTGTCAGTGAATCTCAGGTGTTTTCTTTTCAACATGAGATCCTCGAGCAGGATTCAGCACTCGCTTTGCAGCGACACAAATTAGCTCGTGCATACTGGCAATAAGGTTTGACTTGACACTGTCCACAGGACACTGTGTGAAATAAGGCTGCGTTCGATCCTTCGTTCTCTCCTTTAAAGCTCCTATTGCTTTCAAACACAGCAGCATCAAGTACGATTTCTTCGAATTAACCCGAACTGGCTTGATGTTGACAGATGCCTTCAGACTGCTGCACATTCTGACAAGGCACTGACAGAGGCTCTGATCTTGAATTATCTTACCAGCTAACACGAGTATGCAACGACCGAATCTTACTGCCGATTTTCTAGCAGTTTCCAATCAGGGCATGTTTCACACTTGTTTTGTCCCTTTTCGTTGTCCTAACAAGATGTTCAAAAGAGGGCTGCTCACAAATGTTGCTTTGTTTTGTGTTTTGCATCCAGTACCAAGGCATATTTCCCTGCCTTGTGTTGCTTGGCAATACATAAGTGGTGATTCATATTCTGGGAAGATGTAGCAGCTTTACTGCAACGACCCTGATTTCAAGTGTTAAAAAAAAAAAAAAAAAAACTAAAATAATCCTGTGACTAGGAGTCTGTAGTTGTTTGTGTTCAGCCAGTTAATCCAAAGAACCTCCTCACCCAGCACAACTGCTTCATTTACTGACTGCTAAAAGAAGATCTTGTCTGTGATACAGACGCAGGCAGGTCAGCCATCTCCTGCAGCATCTGACCTGACTCTTATTCACTTTGAGGCAGTGTCTGCTGGCAAGCACTTCCCTTCCTCTGGACTGCAGATGGTGAAATGAGACGACCCTGGGGGTCACTGAGTGAAGCTCCTCTTGATGGCCACATTGGGGAAGAAGCCCGAGAGCTCCTGGACGACCTGTATGTCTATCTGTGAGCAGAAGGAGACGTCCAGGAGGAGGAGCTGCGGACAAGACTGGAGGAGTTTCTTCAGTGAGGCAGCACTCACCAGCCGTGTACCTGTCGATTACACCAATCACAGCGGAGATAATAAGGCGATGGAAAAGATGTGCTGCAACAACACATCATGAGAACTGCATCTGCAAATCTGTCAGTAAATTAAATAAAAATCCATTGTCAGTATGTCAGTTACTATATTTATTTACAACAGATACATACTATAGACAATCAGTATTGAGAGTCCAGACCCAAATAACGTGCTTTATGCTTATTACTTGCACCACCTTATTGACGTGATAGGTTTCACAGTTGATTGTGAGGCTTGTGAAAAGGAAATGATGCAGTAAAATAAGCGTGAAAACATCATGGCAGTAATGCAGAGCCGGGCTGTGCTGAACGGCTTTCCGTCCAGTCGGAAGCAGCTGAAATTTAACTCTTAACTCGCACATATTATCTATATTTATCAAATCTTATTGTCTGAGACAATTCTTAAGTACCTGATGTTGTCAACCTCACTGATGACCTCATTCTTTATATTCACCATGGATGTTTCGTTTTCTTGTTGTTTATGGATAGAAAGGCAGATTGAAACTGATTTTTTTCCAAAAGAGTTTTGATGCTATGTAAACATAAATAAATAAAATAATAAATACCTAAAAAAAAGAATGTGATAATTTGCTTATATATGCTCAATTGAATCTCAGCTTCACTGATTTTTGTAAATATCTGTTTATTCTGAATTTGATGCAGCAACATGTTTCAAACAAGTTGGGAGACACTAAAGTCTGGGAAAGATGTGGAATGCTCCAAAAACACCTGTTTGGAACATTCCACAGGTAAACAGGTTGACTGGTAACAGGTGAGAGTATCATGATCGGGTATGAAAGGAGCATCCTGGAAAGGCTCCGTCGTTCACAAGCGAGGATGGAGTGAAGTTCACCACTTTGTGAACACGTGATTGGATAAAGGAGATTAATACATGGACTCAGGAACACAGTTTGTTTGCAAATGACTGCATCCTGTTTTTATTTACATTTTACAGCGTCCCAACTTTTTTGGAATCGGGGTTGTACATTTAGGGTAAAGTAGGAGGACTCAGGCCACTGTGATGTAGAATGTCAGGATTCAGTCAGCTGGTCAGGAGCCTTGCTAGTTGTTCTGACCGTATCATCAGCATACATCTGGCAGGCAACCTGAAGACATCCCTCTGGTAGGTCGTTGATATAACGTACATGCTGAATAGTAATGGACCTGGAACCGACCACTGGGGTATCCCGATGCTATTGGCACAGAGTTTAGACTTTTCCCCACCGATCATCGCACACTGTACTTTTCCCCTGAGGTACGAGTCAAACCATTGTGAGACCTGATCAGAATATTGGAATTTGGAAAATTTGGACATGAGCACATTGTGCTGCCCCCGTAGCATGACCAGTATGCAGAATTTTCAACTGGTTAACAATTTGCTGTCTCAGTAGAATGTTTCAGCCTGAATCTATTATCAGTATCTTCACTGGGAAAATGACAACAGGTCTGTAATTACATGTCAAGTCTGGCTCACCACATTTAAAGACTGGATTGATAACAGCTGTTTTCCAGGTCTCAGGGAAAGCTCTTGTTTTAATTGAGAGGTTCTCATGGTGTGTTACTGGTTCAATTGAGCTGCTGAACAGGCTTATCATTTTGTTGTGCCTTTAATCGCAGAAAGGAACATTTTTTGATGGCAAAATACTCCGCAAGGGTTATGAAGCATTTGTTTTTCACTGTCTTAAACTTCAATAGAAAAATTCAAACTATTTTTCTGGAAATGCTTCCATGCTTCTGTGATGCAGTCCCTCATTCATCCAAATAATGACAGAACGTTGACATGAAGCCATCACACGGATGTCAATGTTTCCATATTTGTGTGGCTTTGATTCTGGCCTCTGAAGCTAGCTGCTCTGGATCTGTTGCAGTTTACAACGACATCTGACCACGTCCCACACTGAATAATGTATGCATGTATGAAAACAGCTCCAGTTAAATACATGGGTCATGAGCACCATTAACAAATAATTAATAAATGACAAATGTTTGTGAAGAGATATCACATATGTGAGGTAAGAGCTCACCTAGTATGTCGAGGTGCTGCAGTGATGGGCAGCTGGCGGCCAGCTCCTCTATGTCTGAGTCGCAGATGGTGCGGTTGGCGGTGAGGAAGAGTTTGCGCAAGCGGGGCAGGCTGCGGGCGAGGTTCTGGAAACACCCGGTGCTGCTCTGCAGTGTGGGACACCAGCCCAGGTCCAGCTCCTCCAGCATCCTGAACAACCACAGACCATGCAGGAGAGCACTGTGGTGACTCAGTCCACAAATTCAGACAGTCACTGAGAACAGACGCACTCTGCTTTGGCACTGCACAGCTACAAGACTGAATAGCTTCTGTTCAGAATGTGCTAATGGCATTAAAGGCAGCAATCTAGACAAATGGAGCTTAATGATTATATGTGCTGCCTTTTAAAAAGTCTACTGTGATAGTGACTTCACAAACACAAGGTAATGACAGAGTATTAGAAGCCTTTACTTCGACAAAGCAAAAAATATGGCAAAAAATGACTTCAATCCAGTTTATTCTCCTCAGTGAGGACAAGCAGAAGAAGCTTCACAGCACTGAAGCCGCTGGTATTCCTACCTGCAGCCGGAGACGAGCTCAGCCAGGCCTCGGTCAGTCAGGTTTCTGCAGCGCCACAGGTCCAGTGAGCAGAGTGTGCGACAGCGAGCGGCCAGCATGCTGGCCACAACGTCATAGTCCTCAATCTGCCGGAGACAGGCGGCAGTTAACATCTATTTACGCTCTCTCCAGTGTGTTCTGCAGCGGCCTCCTCAAATGCTGCAACTGATTTAGAGGATATGATTTGTAAATTGTTACTGTATCAGAGGCCACACTGTCAAGAGACTGAGGTTCTGTCATCTCTTCAGCTTATGTAGAAACACTAAAATGCTCCTCCTCTGTGGCATACAGTCACAGAATTCAATTCTTTGCCTTCAGGATGTCACACAGGAAGGAGGAAATAATGCTGCAAGCAGGACTGAAGTGACGAGTGATTGTGTGGTCCTCTCCCTGCAACTGTTGTGTATTTTGAGCAAACTTTTGAAATGTAGCAATAATAAAAAGCTGATTAGCTCCAGCGGCTGGTTTGAGGGGAATATCTGCACTTCCTCAAGAGAGAACAAAGCACTAACAGAGAACATCTTCACCCGAAAATAAATGAAATAGTCTTTCAGAACTGATTTGTGTTTTCAAGGCTGTTATTGTTTTTTGATGTCACATAATGTTGCCCATATTTCATCCTTTCATCCACAGATAAAAGCGAAGAAATGCAATTTAACAGCCACACAGCCAGTGCAGGCACCTTATCCAGAGAAGAGATAGCATGCAGAGCATTTCTCTGAGTTAGCAGTGGATGGATATTAAAACTTTTGGCAGAAAGAGCTGCTGTCATTTTGTATTTCCATTGCCGAGTGTTGCATAGCTTCGTTAGCAATGATGACACTTGTGCCTTAAGACACAGCAAAAGAGGAAACTGCTCTGAAGTTTTGAATTTCATTTTACCTTTTCTCACTTGTTACATCATAATTTGTATCAGATATTCATCAGCTGGATGGAAACAAATGAGAAAAATAGGTTTATGGTGAATTTTCCTTTTCTTTCTTTTAGAAAGATATATATTGAGGCGCTACCAGGACACATTATACAAATACTAAAATGTCTCAATTGTTGATCTTATTAATGATGCAAAAAAAGGCAACATACTTGTGATGTGGACATGGACATTTTGGGAAATTTGCACATTATCGATGAGAATATCAATACTACTATCGTATCTGTCAGAGCTACAGCCAACAGACAGCATAGCTTAGCATAAAGACTGTTATCAGCCTCTGTATAACAGTAACAAAGTCCACACACCAGCACTCTTATGTGTAAACGTTAAAGTGAGTATAAATTGTGTTGTTTGCTTCTAATTTAAGTTTTTGTACAGATTAAACAAACAAGAAATAACATGTTACTACAGGGGCTTTAGAGGTGCTTGTAGGCAGAATTTGTTACCCCTGAACAGAGTCAGGCTAGCCGTTTTAAGCCAACCAGCTACTAGCTTTGACAGACATGAGAGAAATGCGCTTGTTAAGAAACTAAAGAGTCTATAAGCTTCATATTTCCGTATGAGTAAGAAATCCAACATGTCGGGGCATTTGTGTCCTGGTCTGAACTTTGTATTACAGTAAGTGTGTATAGTTGACTAATGTTTAAAACTGTGTTGTGAAGTGAGGCTGAAGACAAATTTCAAGCCAAGGATGGACAATAAAATCTTCACATAAATGGTGTTCTCACTATTCACTCACTACTATTCTATTTTTAGCAGCTCAGTTACTGCAACACGACTGCTATTCAACAAGGGCTTGTGAATGCTTAACAGACTGTGCTTCATTTGGACTTCTGGCTGTGTGTGTGTGTGTGTGTGTGTGTGTGTGTGTGTGTGTGTGTGTGTGTGTGTGTGTGTGTGTGTGTGTGTGTGTGTGTGTGTGTGTGTGTGTGTGCATTCTTACCCTCACACAGCTCCCCAGGTTGAGGTGCCTCAGCTCTATGCAGAAAGTCAGGATGGTCAGAATTGCTGTTTGCTGCAGAAACAATAAGAGGGAAGACAAAGACAAAAAGATGCAGATAAGTCATTTTATTACCTTCATTATTTTTAAATCCCAACTATTCCACTTTGCTATACAGGTAACATTCAAGAGCCTACAGCTTGCAAACAGGACATCACAAAAAATTGAGAAACGATGGCGGACAACACAGAAAAGGCAGAAAAAAGGAAACTTTACTTAAATAACTGCTAAACTAAACCCATGATGTCCTATCTGCGTGTAAATCTAAGAGGCATACATTAAAATAACAATGTATGTTTAAGTAAAACTAACACGTCCAGTCGTGCCATCCAAAGTTCCTCCTAAGTGATTTCCTGTCTGCTGCCTGGCACACTCAGGTAACATTTATTGTATTTAAGAGAATTTAATATGGCACAACAGATAGCTTTTCCGTCTGCTCGCAGAGCCGAGCGCAGGGAGGACAGACACTTCTCCAGTGGCACTGCAGCTTGGATAGAGATATGGGAATTCAACACTGCAACTGCCAACACATGTACCTCAGTGGCAGGAGAAAGTGTCAGACATGAAAGTGAAAGCCTTTTGTGTGAGTGTGTATGCATGTGTGTGTGTGTGTGTGTGTGTGTGTGTGTGTGTGTGTGTGCGTGCGTGCGTGCGTGCGTGTGTGTGTGTGTGTGTGTGTGTATGCGCAAGCGTGTACGCTCGAGTCCGTCTCTGGCATCTTTATAAACGCCTCTCTCCGGCGAGCTAGCCATTTAATTAGAGCAGTGACAGGGTAATGACAGCTGAGATGTCAGGGCCTCAAACAGACACACAGCTCGCTCTGTCTGCCTGGGTATAAACAACATGCAGCATGCTGCCTGGCTCCACCGCAGAAACTCTACACTGCCTTCAGCCCACAACGCCGCTCTGAAACATGACAAACACTGAGGAGCAACACCAAAACACAAGATAGTGGTTTTATACAGCAAACAGGCCTGAACCCGAAGCAGTACACGTCTGTTGGGGCCCCTGGGCCTGGGTTGACTCAGTTCAACTTAAGAGACACAGAATGAGTTGCGCCCACCTCAAAAATGCACATACCATCAAATAAGCTGCTTAGGGCAAGGCTTCTGGAAGTTTTATCAAATTGAAGTTAAATCTTTAGCATATATTTATTTTCTTATTGATGAATCTATGTAGCATACACACAGCAAACAGCAGCCAGTGGCTAAAGCTAGCACGCCCAACCTGCGGGTGGGAACCACCCAAGGGGCCCAAAAGGGGTCAGTCTGAAGGGTGTTGAGATGGAAGAAGAAAGAACAAACTCATCGATTTGTTTATTTTTTTATCATTTATCTTTGATTAGATCTGTGCTTTTCCTGCAAAGTGTTGGAGGGTATAATCTCTTCAGGACTCTAAAAACAAAATCAAATGGGACGATATGAAAAAGGAACATCACTCTTTGGTTGGACTGCTCACCGCTCATAGACCAACTTTATGCAACCTGCAACGAGGTGCTGTGAGTAGGCCTGATGTGACTGTAAAAGGGCAGCAAGCAAAAAAGGTTGGAAACCACTAGACTAAAGCCTGAAGTGGTCTGATGAGACTAGACTTCCTATATTTTACTCTAGACCGACTGTAGTTTCTTGGTAGAGTGAAATCATCAATCAGCCAAAGTGCATTTGTTTTGATGCTGGTTTCATCCAAACAGTTCCAGATAAAGATGCAATCATATCCTCTACCAACACTGAACAAGCTTGCTCTGCAGAACGTCTGCAAGCAAGAGACTGATTACCACTGCAGTAAAATAAAATTGATAGTAGAAACTGCCCTGAGTTCTGAGGACTACAAATGAAGTAGCAGGGACTGAGGACGGACCATGAAATGGCTTTGTTTTTGCTGCAAAGTTAAGATGCTCATGTTATTGTCACAGACACATTAATGCCCATGCATATCTGTCATTTCACTGTTGGTCATGTGAATATTCACCAAAGCCTTTTTCTGCCTGGTAATTGGCTTACAGCCGGATGTGATTTATCGTCTGTATGCTAGTTAGCCTAGCATCTGAGCTTTAGTACTGACTTGTGATGATTTAGTTGCTTGTGCTCTTGACCAGCTTACATCATAGCTGTGACAGAAGATGGACAGTACATAGGAATAACTGAATTAAAGCAGGAACGAGACTAGACTGCAAATGAAACACAGCTATTGTGCCCAAATTTTATATTAACACGTAAACTGAGTTAAATTCAAGACTTGTTTTAACTGCCAGCTGCACTGAAATAAAACCAACTGGGCAGATTTATCGCTTTAGCTGATACAAAGGAAGCAAACCACAACAAACACTTGATGGAATTGTGCAGGTGGAAATGTCATTTTGATCGCGGTTTCCCAGGTGACCGTGCCTACCTCTATCTTGGTCCTGTAGAGCACCAGCCTGCGGAGGCGTGTCAGCTTGGAGATGTGTGCGAAGGCCTGCGGATGGAGGCGGTCGCAGGAGGACAGGTTGAGCTCCTGCAGGCCCGGACAAGTCTGAGAGATGACCTCCAGACACGCCTCATTCAGGAAGTGGCAGCACGACAGCTCAAGGCAGACCAGGCTGAGACCACAGGCCTTCATGAAGCTGAGAGGAGGAAAGGATGGAGAGGGAAGGACATGAGTGGAAGAAGAGAGGAGTGAACTCATTCTACATCAGCAACCTTCTCATCCACCTGTCCCTGTTTTACACTATAAGGTTACAGGATCTCTTATTTTCTTTGTGCCATTAATTACAAAAAGTTTCCCTCCCTCAAAGCAAATCCTTGTGCTTGTGAGTATTTGCAAATTTCCCAAGGTCATTTCCCTGTTTTCTGGCACTTGCGGCCCGCTGACAGTCTGACCTGCTGAAGCCAGTCAGGGTGAGCGCCCCGCGGTTGCCGGTCCAGGACAGGTTGAGCCTCTGGAGGAGGGTGCAGCGGCTCTGCAGGTGTCCTAGGGAGGCGTCATTCAGCCGGCCCCAGTAGGGCTGCAGACTCAGCTGGGTGTACTGCAGCGGGTCGCAGCAGTGCTGGTGCAGCAGCTTACAGCTCTGAGCCAGACGGCAGAGGTCTGGCAGGGTCAGGTGGCTCAGTATCAGCTGGATGAGCTGTGGATGGAAGATGGGGAGAGGGGTTAGGAGAGGAGAAAGGAAGGAGTAAGATCAAGGGGAGAGGGGGAAAGGCAGCAAAAAAAGAGAATATAGCAGAAAGCAAAGTATAATAGAGAACATTAGTGTAGTAGAAGCTAGCAGACAACAGAGAATAACAGAGTAGAGCAGAGAATGTTAATTGTGTCCCCTCTGTCAGGCAGATCTAAATAGTGGTTATCTGGGACACAAGGCACTGATAGCAGGATCAGTGGCGAGGTGAGGCGACTTGTTTTTCACTGTGTTCGTGTGCCTCTCAAGGAGAAAGAATGACTGTGCTCATGTTTGTGTGTGTGTGTGTGTGTGTGTGTGTGTGTGTGTGTGTGTGTGTGTGTGTGTGTGTGTGTGTGTGTGCGCACGTTGCAGTGAATTAACAATACACGGTGTTCAGGCGGGTATCAGCTGACAGATAATAGCTATATTGTGTTTCTGAAGCAAACACACGGCGGTTGTGAAGACTGTTGTTAATGGCAGCGGTTTGGAGAGGAGATAAGAGAACGAATATCAAGAGCACTGCCGGTGTTTTGAAGCTCGCCTCAGACAACATGATACATCTGCATGGCATGAAAATGACTGCGTCCATGGGTGCATCAGAGATCAAGTGTCAGAATGGGTCCAAGCCACAATGTTCAGGTGTCTGTGTGGAGTATTCGAAATACTCAGGAGTACACAGAACATACACAGTACTCAAGTATCGTGCTTAAGAACACATTCATTGAGTTTTTCCATTTTATGTCATTTTACTTATTTGCTATTGTACTGTTCACTACATTTGTCGGACAGCTTTAGTTACTAGATTTCTTTTCAGATTACAATTTTTCATACCCTTCCTGTCTGGTGAAAACCACATATCTCCAACTTTTCTGATAATCTGAAGGATTAAGTGTTACTTTACGGGTTGAGAAAATTCTACTAATTCTGCAGCTAAATAAAACATTTTAAAACCCCCTTGGATTAGCTGTGAAATGCATTGTCACAGGGCTGTAAACAGGCCTGTTTCTCATGAAAAGTTGACTCTTTAGAGATGCGTGGTGCTCACAGGACAGTGATGCTGTAGATTTAACAACCCAACAGTATATAAAGTAGTTAAAATAGCACAAACCCAGACACGTACAGCAGTAAACTGCAGTAAACACATTGATAGAGCAGTGTATGAATGTAAAAACATCAGATATCATAGTAAAATACTGACAGAGAGAATTTCACTGCACTGTTTTACTTCTGATACTTTAGGTGCACATCTGATAATACTTACATACTTTTACTCAAGTACGGTTTTGAATGAAGATGTTTTCACTGAGTGGTATTAGTACTTAAGTAAAGGATCTGAATACTAACAAAGCTACCTGATCCTCTATGGCTGTCGGCTCATGGTCTGACCCGATGTTAATGATTTCTTATGATCATCATTCCCTCGCAGATATTTTCCTCAACTGGTCGGAAGCTTAACCCGATGTGTTGTTTCAAATACATTGCCAGTGTGGTTGACATTCAGACTTTTTTCATAAACTCTTCAAATATTCATAGCTGACCGTCAGTAACACACTGTGTTCATTGATTGCACACTGATTGGTTCATTTCACTCAAACACATGAGCACCTTCAATGAGCACACTCTTTAAGTTTTGTTTATATCCAAAAAACAAGACGGACGGCCTATTAACAGTAAGAAGATGCAGAAGACTATTGGGTGCAAAACAAATGACCTTTTCCATCCTCTCTTTCCAACCTGTAGAATATTACACTGCCACTGGTGTTGTCAAGGTTTGCATTGCAGGTCAAAAACAAAAAACTTTTCAAACCAATTTATTTTTGGTTGAAATGCTCCAAATGGTTCAAAATTAGGTCCACAAACTGGGACAGAGCCCATTCCACGTTGGTGGAGTTTTTGACCTCTAGCAGCACTAGCACTGGTCTACAATTGGCGGTCATGAGTGAATGAATGGATGGATTGATTGAATTTCGTTGTCCCGTTGTGTATCCAATAGTCACACAGGCCTGAGTGATTTAGTGTGCACATCGTTAAAGTTCTGTAATCACCTCATATGGCAGTTTGTCAAAATAGCCATTGCCTGTCCTCTGATGCTTGCTGTCTCCTCCAGGTCTGAACGGACCTCCCACATCAGACAGCTCCTCCTCGCTGTCACTCAGATCATTAATGTCGATGACAGGCATCTTATAGAGAGCCAGCATAGGCCTCTCTTTTACCCCGCGCAGGATGACAGCGTCTAGCTCGGTGTAGTAGTCCAGCAGAGAGCTGTTGACCTCCAGACGCAGCAGGTTAGTGGGGAAGTTGATATGTTTGATGGTAGGGGAAAACTGGCGTGCCTGGGGTGTCAGCACCTTGGTGGGTGACCCTGACCACAGCACCTCCCACCTGGGCAGAAGAAATGGGTATGCAACAGTTGTACTGTAATGTGACAACAAGCAGGAACCTTTGATCACACTTTTTTATCCTGAAAGTAAGCCCATAACACATGTAGGCTCCAGTCTACCTGGAGTATTGTTCACACAAACTACATTGCATTATCTGGCTTTATAACGCCTGACCATTCATAATCCTTGAGGACCGCGTATGCGTTGTCTCACATCTTCAGCTTGGACAACACCAGTAAGGAGAACGATTGGTGGACAGTGATCAACATTTGTAGCTCCTACCTGCTTATCCACACTGCTGACTTACAGATGAAATGACACGATTATTACAGTAAAATTATGAAGTAGGACACTGTATTTTTACATTTTCATTCAACCTGTGAAGGTCCCAGTATCTTAACTGACAGTTGAATCCATGCTCTAATGAGCTATGCTGTAGTGACTTATTCAAGACTTGCACATGCGCGTCAAAAAGTCCAGCAATGAAGATTTGTCTGTGGAGGCACTCTCTGCTGACACCAGACCAGCCAATCATAGTTGAAAATGAATTTCTATCTGGGATGATGACCTTGTATTCCTAGCCAGTGCCCCTTATACAGAATGTTATGGTGCTAGGCAAGGAGGCGAGGCTTTTGTTTAATACACAAAGAACTGGAGTTATCATTATAATAACGACAATAATTATTATCGTTATTATTATAATTATTATTTGTAGTAGTAGTAGTAGTAGTAGTAGTATTACTATACAAACTGTAATTATAGGACTACTTTTTTACTTGGAAAAACATCGGTGCTCTCAAAAATCTGGCTAAAAATACATTCTGTATTAGTCACTGATTGAACCTGTTTTCCTCTGTGGAAAACAAAGTTGTGGCATAATCGCACAAATTCTAAATTGGGACAAATTGGGATTTTGCTCATGGTGTCATTTCAGAGGTGTGCAGGACTGAGCTGTGCAAGAACACACACTTCAAGGCACGTTACAGAGATCAGCTCTGCCAGAGGAACAAAAGTTGGCCCTGCTTACTGCTGAACTTCAGCTTTAGCTCACAGCTAATACTCATTTGACCCTCAGATGCACAAGACTAACGTCCTTTTGCGCTCACTCCTGGTACTTTTTCCACAGCACCTTACAGGGTCATCAGAACGATGTTCACCTTCCAGATATTAATAGCTTTTCTTCTGCTGTGGTTTTCCTATGTTTGGACAAAAAATAAATAGATAAAACTTTTTACCAACTCAAGTGAACTAGTGAAGCTCTTGCATATCACTAGATCATTAGATAAAGACGATCATTCACCTTATATTGCATGAGGATTGCTCACTCCGCCCTGAACTTTACTACCTTTCATTTTCCATTAGCCAGGCGTGATACTTTCTGTTTCCGATGACACCCGGCCTCCCTTCTAAAAATGCCAGCTGACTTGCTAAATACGACTTCAACCTTGATTTCAAAAAAGTTGGGATGCAGTGTCAAAAAGGAATAAATCAGAATGTGATAACTCATAAATGTAAAGTTCCAGTGTGGTGGATTTAGTAGTATCTAGAGGTGAACGCTCCAAAAACACCTGTTTGGAACATTCCACAGGTAAACAGGTTCATTGGTAACAGGTGAGAGTATCATGATTGGGTATGAAAGGGGGATTCTGGAAAGGCTCAGTCATTCACAAGCGAGGATGGAGCGAGGTTCACCACTTTGTGAACACATGATTGGATAAAGGAGATTACTGAGGAACACTTCAGAAAACTGTTGTCGGTAAACACAATTTGTTTGCAAATGATTGCACTCTGTTTTTAGTTATGTTTTACAGAGCAGCCCAAACTGTTCAGAATTGGGGTTGTGCCACCGTTTACAGTTTTCTAAAAGATAATTATCATTAAAACTTATTGTTATCACTAAACAGACTTACATTTGCACCTTTTGGTTTCATTGTTAGTACTGCTGCAACAATCAATCGATTAATCAATTAGTTGTCAACTATTAAATTAATTGCCAACTATTTCAATAATTAATTAATCCATTGGAGTAATGTTTTAAGTAAATAAAAAGGTTCTCTGATTGCAGCATCCCAAATGTGTATTTTTTTTGGGGGGGGGTTCTTTACTCCTCTGTGACAGTAAATTGAAGTGAATGTGGTTTCACTGTGGTTTGGGTTGTTAACAGAACTAAATTGGTGTCATCTTGGGAGTTGGGAAACACTCATTTACATGTTTTACCACTTTCTGACATTTTATAGATCAAACAACTAATTGATTATTTGAGAAAATAATCAACAGACTAATCGATGGTGAAAATAATAATTTGTTGCAGCGCTAATAGTTAAATAGCAGGAATTTGACTGCCGCTCCCCAAGGACACGGTGAGAGTTGAAAAACTTCTTAGAATTTCTTAAAAGTTTAAGTAATGATAAACATTATTTATAAAGCATAAACAAAATAAATAATAAAGGATAAATAAAACAAATGCCTGGCATCAATTTGTAAGTAATGAACACAGTAATCCAGACAAAGCCTGTAATGTCTCTGGATTCATTCCAAAAACTGTCTTCAACTTCAACTCTGTGTGTACCTGCTGGTCTTGCATGGTTTTCTTAGCAGTATTAATTAGCTAAACATTCAAACAGAGCAGTGACAATGACTAATGATGGTTTTTGGAGACAGATGGTTGTCTTTACCTGACATCAGTGGGTGGGTTTTGGGAGAAGGGGTTGTGAGAGCAGGCCAGAATCTGAACGATGGCTCCAGGGTAATAAGTCTCAAGCACCTCCACTGCCGTAGGGTAGACAGGCTCCTCAAAGCCCAGCTCGATATAATCCTGGCTGTAGAAGCCTTTAGGGGTGCGGCGGAAAGGTGGCGGAGCACTGGCACATTGTTCCCACCACGTCCCATAAGCTCTGAATAAAGCTGTCTGAGTGAAGTCCCCTGAGCTGGGATAGACGTTGGGTACCCCAGCCAGGTTCCACATGGTGTAGGACATGCTGTTCTCACTGCCATAATGGGAGCTGAAGTCCAGAACCTCCTTGGCATACTGCTCCACCTCCACACTGACTGGCAACACTGCCCGCTGGCCGGACTCCACAGCCCGCCGACTGGTCAGAGCCTCGCCTCGAGTCCCACTCCTGGAGCGTCGCCGTAGACAGATATAGTAAAACATGCTCAAGAGGGTTAACATGGGGGCAGTGGGGAAAAACGGAGGCTAGAGGGAGGAAGAGCCTCCACCTACTGGAAGCAGACTGCCTCAGGGCCGGGGGTACACAAAGCGCAGGCTAGAGGCCCGGCTGCATGCATGACCTGTAGGTTAGGCAGAGACAAACACGTACACCAATGAGAACACAGCAGGTCTGAGGCACCACAGAGTACAACTCTGATATAAACTAGAAAATTCTGAATGCTTATCATTTATCTCACAGAATGGGTTTAAGGGGAGAAATAAGTGCCATCTAGATTTTCAGCTGAATGAAAGTGAAAGCTTTCCAAAATACAGAAGCACATCTACATCTAAAAAGCTCATAAATTGACAGATCCCTGCCTATTTTCAGCACTTACAGTAAAACATCCAGACGAGAAAAACTAATAGAGAGTGAAGGCAAAGCTTAATGATGGGAGTAGCTTTTAAAGTTCAGTGACAGGAACATGATGTCCTGCCAAAGATGGACTACTGTCATACTCAGCAAACAGCAAGCATTAATGTGATACATGGTGACACTGCCTATCTACAGATGCCACGGCTACCTTGTCATCAAAAGGTACACAGCGAGTACCAGTGCTTGCCAATGATGAAAAATATACACACATCTACAACGACCAGCCCTCAGGGTAACAAAATGCAGGCAGCCAGTTAAGCTGAGCAGATCATAAGAGAACTGGTAAAAACTGGACAAGTCAAAATGCACGTAAGCACACCAAACCAACCAAAAAGCTCAGGCCTGGCTACTCCAATGACTGGCGTCCTGCAGGTTTCCTGCACCTCCGGTTACTTTATACCTGGTGTCAGAAACACTCAAAGCAAGAGTGGCTTAATAAATGAGCAGGACACTCAGGACCAACAGGAACCTCAAGTCTGGGAACTGACAGCCCTGTTGTACAGCTTTTAGGCGTTCAAGGCTTCAGAGAGATTTGTTAAACTTTAAATCGCTTCAAAGTAAATAGCTACACGACTGACGGCTGAAGGAACAACCTGTGAGCTAAATGTTAACAGAGTAACAGTCTTATTAGTAATTTTCGAAACAGGGCTGGAACCACTGGTATTGATCCCAAATTGAAAGACAGGTCTTCGGAATACTAGTCTTAAGTTTAGTCTTTCATGTTAAGTATTAATATTAATACTTTTATATGAACTTACATAAAACATAAGCTCTATTCGGGCTAGTCTGTAACGAGTTCGCTTTATCAATGCTCTTGAGAAATAGCAATGACGTTACTGTTGAGCTAGTCTGGCGTGTAAAAACTACATTTTCTCTGGCTTTCTCCGTGTGTCGAGGACATTTAACATGTTAGCTAGGTTAACTAGGTTAAAATGTCCAAAAACACTGCCTAGCTTATAAGACATTTCCAATTTTACATCAACGTTAAGCTAGCTACCATGAAGAGACCATTGCTTTGTCAGGACCGTAGTTCAGTAAAACGCTATAGTGAATATGACAGAGGTGGCTAACATTAGCCAGAAAAAGTGAGCTGCCTCTCCCAGCTTATGTTGTTGGTGTTGCTGTTAAATAACTGGTGTTAGTTAGCCGACGTTAGCTAGCTAGCCTACAGACAAGCTGAGCTGTCAAAACATAACTGTTAGCTTCAGATGCTAGTTTGCAAAATCGAACATTCAAACAGGACGGAACATAATTTAAATTTACGGTAAACGTAGATCGATATATCCATTCATGGGGAGCAATCCTCTTCTTCCCTTTATGTTATTTCAACCACCAAACAACATTCCTGCCTTTTACCTTATGATGCCTCCCATGACAGTAGGACTTTGCAACATTCATTGACTGCACACTATAACCAATCACATCTTCTGGAAAATAATGCTGGGAATTCCGAAGCCATGCATAGTAGTGAGTTATGAGACGTTATATATTTTTTATAAAAGTGAATTTCGGCAAAGGTCATATCATCAGTCGAGGATATAAACGATATACTCTGAACTGCTATTTTATCCTTTACATTGCACTGCACTGCCGCCGCAGTAAACGGCTGAATGACGCCGAAATTTCAAAAGATTACAAAAGAAGAGAAAATACAGCATGTCTACTTTGCCAGCGCGGTTGAAAATGAGTAAGTGAGTACGTGGATATCAAGACGTGTGTAAGTTGGGCGAGTTACGTTGGAACATTAAAAGCCCCACTAGTTCCGGACATCAAATTATCAACATCCGGTCAGCCTTAATTTCGGCAATGCATTGTGGGGACAGTGGTTAACTGATTTTGACAGCTTTACAATGGCGTCCTGATAGATAGATAGATAGATAGATAGATAGATAGATAGATAGATAGATAGATAGATAGATAGATAGATAGATAGATAGATAGATAGATAGATAGATAGATAGATAGATAGATAGATAGATAGATACTATTAAAATACTACTAAATACTACTCACTACTTCCACTCAAATGAATTCAAACAACCTGAATATAAGCACTAGATTCATAAAGTATTTTGCTCAATTTGTGAAAATACATTGAATTATTGCTAGGAGTATTCTAAAGCAGAGTATTGAAAGCATTTTTCTACAGTGCTGACTGAAGTGACTGAAAACGCTGCATAGAGCAGCTTCAGCTTGCAGAGGACTAAATCAGTATTCTTTCATTACATACATGTTGAATATTACAAATATCAATATATCAAATATCCCTAATTACTTTGTTCATGTTTACAATGCCACAGTTTCAGCAGAAATCGAATCTTATTATTTATTTTAGATGAACTATGTTCTCCAATAAAATATTGGTGACTTCATAATGGTCAGTTTTTCCATCAAATCCAGAATCAAACATGCACTGGAGTCATTGTTTTACCCTTGCCAAAATGTCTAAAGACATGCCGCTATTAATAGTTAAAATAAATGTCTTGTGTTTTGGGCAATATTTGACATTCACTTTAAGATGTTTGTGTCTCAATTAAAAGATGAGCTTCACTGGTAACTGTCATGGGTGTGATATCCTCCACAGAATAGATTTTAATGAACATGCATTCTTTATGGATAGACACAATCTGTTTTCTGTGTTACAGCCAGAACTCTTATTCTGACAGTGACTGATCAGTTTCCAGGCTAGCGAGAGCAAAGTCGACATGGAGGGCAAACCCCAATCAGAATCAGCAAACCACATGAAGAGAGAGCTGAAGACAACAGCAAAAGTCCACATTACTACAATCTGGCACAGCTGAAAAAAGGCTTTGCTGCATTTGTCATCTAAATATTGTCACCATGTTGACAACCCAGTCTCCAAAATAAAGCTCTCCATTTGCTTACATGCACAATGTCCATTCAGGTAACAGATTTACTTATCTATAACTCTTTAAGAGGGTGGTCTGCCCTGAGGAGGCCTTATTTAAGGAAAGGACCACAGCTTACATACAGTGTGCTGGTGGCTCACTGTGCTTTATAAAACTGATCACGGGGAATAGTTTGGTTCCCGACCATTATCATAATAACCGAGGAACACTTTGCGGCTGCTATATCAAATCTTACTTCAGTGGAACTGATTAATTTCTATGGGCCATTTTAATAAGATAGGATGGCAGAGACATAGAAAAGGTTACATAATCAAAGTCTAAGTATATGTGTGTTTTTAGAGTTAGGAAGCATACTTGGGTGTATGTTTGCCACTGACATGTAAAATACAATTAACGTGTAATCTTCATTTTAGTTCACTTCAGTTTACAGATATAACTAATGTTGAATTGTGATAATTAAAAAATGACTTACTTTGTCTCACCAAGTCAAAAAAAAAAACCCAAAGACATACAATTCAATTGTGAAAGCAATAAACAAGCAAATCCTCACATTTGAGAAACTCCAATAGCACCATTATCTGCCACAATTAAATTTATTAGAAAAGTATTGCAGAGCATTTCTTACCTGCCAAGTAAGCCATTAAATATTTTCACCAATTTTCTCAGTCCTCTGCTTGCTTTGTGATGGCACTTTGTTCTCTAACAAACAGCTTAAAATGTAGATACAGTGTAGTTAAATCAATAAATAATGCTAATGTATGTGAACGTGCATGCTGCAGTGTCATTTCTAGCGGTGCTTAACCTTAATGGATGTAAACATTATTTTCACAGAAATTAAGAAAAGTGCATTTGTTTTGGAGCCAGCAATCCAAGTGAAGGGTTTCCATGTGCAAAAAGCTTCTTCTCTACAGAGGAGAAGCCTTTGACCTCTGCTGTGACTCCATCACACCCAGAACCTCTCCACCCGCAGTAGACATGGTATGATACAAGTGTATAAACTCCAGCTGTCTATCAATCATAGTTTAGAGTTAAGTTTAGTTTGTGAGTTTTCATACAAAAATGCATCCAGTGTTCATGAAGGCACTCTGTCAGTGCAGGTCTTGGAGCTTATTCTTGGTGATAAGAAAATATCATCTCCCATAGGAAAAAAAAAAAAAAGAAAAGAAAAGAAATAGTGTGTTGTCCTGAGAAGAGATGGTGATGTCTTCACTGTTTGGGAAACACTCCAATGCCCATAAATACAAAGAGCCAAAGTCACAGCTGCATCCTGCAAGGGTTAAAGCAATTTGTAGTGAGCTATCGGAGGTTTAAAAAGTATTTGTTTTCATGGGCTCATACTGTATTACAAAGGTAACACCCTTTGCCAATGTGCATGTTCCACAAAGCACGCAGAGCTTGGCTTTCATAAATCTTAAAGTCAGCCAGCTCTTTGGACCCATAAAGTCATATTGCTGTGGATTATTTGCTGGATTTGGAGACACCACTGGAGACTGGTGTTTCTTTCAAACTTATATGTGTAACAGGGGCATTAGAGCACCTTGCTGTGTCTCGTGTTCCTGAGATTAATTAGAAGGAGTGCACAGAAGAGCAGTAACATTGTAATGGTTATTGAAAACAAGCTGGTGGAAACATATACTTCTGGAGGGTAAGAAGTCCATAAATACCTCGAAAAGTGTCCTTGTTTGACCTCCCTCATAAAGGCATAAGACTAAGCATGGGGCAGGTGCTGCAGTGTGCTGTCTGCTTTGCTATGTTTTATTTTGCTGTTAACAAGGTTATTTTATTTCTGTAGCCTAAATATATGTTTTGTCCTCTTTTCTGGTTATTTGTAGTGAGAGTCTACAATGCACAGGCTGCTCAACCTATAGAAATAGATCTATAGTATAGTATAGTATAGTATAGTATAGTATAGTATAGTATAGTATAGTATAGTATAGTATAGTATAAGTCTATAGTCTATAGAAACGGACATGGCATGCCCACTTCCAGTCTTCTGTATGAGTACAGAGACACATCGTTTTGTTTGTTCAGTAGATATAGAGACAGATAATGATGTCTCTGTGCACCTCTAATACAAATAGCATATTACTTAGCTTTGAATGGACATTTGTGCCATAGTGCATTTTCTAGTCTGGTAGAGATACTGTAGCATCACTGCTTGTCTCCAACCACACCAGAAATAAGAAGCACTTGTTTTTTCTGACTACTGAATTCAAAATAAAGTGAGAACAAGATTTAATTGGGTTTCATTTCCGTCCTCGAGTCAGTAACAAATACATGAACTCTGACAGTGTGCGTAGACTTCTGAAGAGTTTAATATTGAAGAAGTGTGGATGTTAAGTCTAATATTGCTGGTGTGACACAGCTTAAATTAATCACACTTAGAATATAAAATCATTCCGTACTTTGACTTGAGTATTCTCAGCCCCTGTAGTGTCTTTTTTTTTTCTTTCTTTCTTCACAACTTCTGGTGAGAGCTTTCCCAAAAACATGCAAACAGACACATGCACACAATCACAAATTCTTAGATTCTTACACACACACACACACACACACACACACACACACACACACACACACACACACACACACACACACACCACCCTCTCGGGCTGATAATTAAGAGCCTAACGGACCTTGTGTACGCCGGTGGTCACATTTTGGCTGGCATTTGCATAGATGAATGACTTGTCCAGTCAGTCTGTCTCTGCAGTGCACCGAGGCTCTATTGTCAAAACCAAAAGAGCCGAGGGTCTCCACAGACACGTGGACAACCAATCACGGGCCCAGCTCTCATTACCAGGCATCCATTGTGGATGACAAGAGGAGATAATTACCTTTGACTACAAGAGCTCTTGCTCTCTTTCTCCCAATAGCAACAGTGCTTAGCCTATCATCGAGCCCGTGCACCACTTCAGAGATAAATATAGAGCCAGTGTGACTAAATCGGTCTCTTTTTTGATTGGTCTGTGACTTGCAAGGTGCTTTGATTGTAATACTTCATAGTTCTTGAATATGTTGAATGATCAGCTACACTTTGACAACAGTGCATTAAATCAACTCTTCGGACTTGTTTCTCCAAGACAGGATTAACTCTCACAGAACAGCATGTTTCTTGGCAATCCCTGTACCAGTTTTTCATCACTTTGTCTTGATTGATCTCCATCTGAAACAGACCCATGCAGCTAAGGCCATAACACAGAGACACATCACAGAAAAGAATGCACCACCCCACTGTCTCATACACACACACAGACACACACAAACAAAGACACACGGAGTATATAAACAGCGCCCAGCCAGATTTAGAGTTAACAAGATAGGATGATGTGAATAGAGGGCTAGTAGGCATGCTCGGTGATTGACAGGCCGGGCCGCTGTCAGCTCCTCCAGGCAGGCATCAGCGAGCAAGAGTCCTGCTACTGTCAGGGCTCTGTTCTGGTCCACTGTGCCACACATACATATGCACATGGTCGAACACACACACACAAATGCATATGGGAATGGACACACACAAAAGCACATGCACAGATACATATGTACACACACACACACACACACACACACACACACACACACACACACACACACACGCACTTTCTTTTTCCTTCTGTATCACTCACACACACACCCATGTGCTCACACACTTTCTGTCCCTCTGCTATGCCCCAGCTGTCAGAAGCCAGTTAAATAACGAGTCTTCTGCTCTCCTTCCTTTTTTGCATAGAGGCTGAGGAGCTGGTTGTTTCTTGTATAGAACAGAACATGTGTGTGCTTTTCTCCCAGCTGCAGCATGGCCAGCCCACATGGGAAAAAGTCTCATGAGGCTCTGAGAATATCCAGGCACGCCTGCCCGTCTTGGTTTAGATTGAGGCAGTGATAGGCAGCCTTGCACTGTAGCTAACCTCCTATGTTAATGCACTTCCCAGGAACAAAAAAGTATGTAGCCGTGCATCATGTGTATTGTCCTAGTTTATGCACTGTGGGACCTTGCCTGCAGCAAGGAGTTGTAGAAGCTTGTGATTTGTAAATGGATCTTCATAAGTTATACTGCAGCATAATTTAGCTGAGACAGATCTGTGGTCAGTGCCATTATAAACATGACTTCCAGGTGGCACAACATTTATTATGCACACACATTTAAATATGAGACTCCAACATGTTTTATGCATTTAGGTATGTGCACAACCTGCATGGGCAGTTAAAGTGTGAAGTACCTGGAGCTCAGAGGGTTGCACATTGACAGCAGAGAGTGGAGTTGGCAGAGTACTTATTATCAGGTGAAGATTATTTTGCTGTTAATCAGTCGGTAGAGATGACAGCTGAGAGCAAATTCAAAACTGTTAGAGTGAATAAGCAAAGTATGGAAACGATAATATATGCTTCACTTTTGTTGTAATGGTTTATTGCATGTCAAAGTCAATAAGGAAAATGTATCATGTTTGAATATTCTAACAAGATTAAGAGTCTACAGCAGGTTTACGGCTCTGTGAGGTTGCACTTTGGCACAGTGGTGCTTTGAACTAAATGCTAACATGCTAACATTTGTTGATTAGCACTTAACACAGAGCACAGCTGAGGCTGATGGGATATTAGACTTGCAGCAATTTTGCTACAAACCAAAGCGACACTGAATGTGTGATTGAGAGTCTGCTTGATATTCCACTCGAAGCCACAAATGTGAACCTGGTGGTGGCACTAAGGGAAAAGTCAGAGGATTGGAGAACATGGATATCTGAACCAAATTACATGGCAATCCATCTAAAAGTGTTCGAGATTAAAATAAGTCATCACAATGGAAACCTGTCTTCCAGCATTAGCGCTTTATTTCAATCCTTCCTATTTAGCCATTATGAAAAGTATATAAACAACAATAATGACTGGACATTAAATGACCAAACTGACTTTTATGTTTTTACATTTGAAATGACTGTGAATGATTTGGAGATGTGTATAAACAATTAACAAGTTCACTGTAAGGAATTGCTCATGTGTCAAATGGCATGTATTATATAACATGATGACTGCTCCAGTGTGTTAGACTGTGCTATCAGTCATTCATTATATTTTAAGACAGGTATGGATGCTTCATGTTACTTTACCAACTTTTTCATACAGCCAACAAGATTAATTTAGCATTGCAGATCACATCTCTCCATCTTCACTCAGGTCTGATGTCCCACCACAATCTTTGACATCTGACTCTGTTTCCAAAGGCTGATAATGCCTATTAACGGGACGTTTTGAATATATCCGCCTGATTGCAAAACTTCTCAGGCTTTTTAGTCTTAATGACAGAATCTGCAAATATAATTACTGCTGCAAGAAAACCCAGCCAGAGATAGCGGAGAGAAGCTGTCATCAGCTATTGTTTTCCAGTCCGTGTCCTCCAACTGAACTTCACCGACCGACAGTTTAATTGGTTTCAGGGAATCGGGTGTGAAGAGGAGTCATGACCTTGATCTTTCTCCCTGATAAGTGATTTTTTTTTTTTTTTAAACCAACTATACATGCAAATATGCTGAGTGTGTGTGTATGTGTGTTAGAGAGTTGAGAGGGAGGTAAACAGATACAGATTGTCTCATTTTATTGTGTGTTTAGTGGCTGATTAGAGGCCTAATTAAATACAGTGTTAGTGAGTTCAGAGGCAAACAGAGGAGACACTGACCCTGTGACTTCTAATGCACCCCGGGGATCATCTGAACAAAGAGAGTCGATGCACACAGGCTGATAGAGTACATGCATTCAGAGACTTTGAACAAACAAGCATCATCAGACCTTTATCACCAGAACCTGTCCTTAATTCACTCTTCACCTTGCATAATAAATATTAATAGGAAGGCAGGAGGGAAATTAAGTAAAACTAAACATTAACTCATGATGATTTTGGCTTCAGTTCAGGCCTGGAGGGCAAAAATCACATCACAAACACTGAGTATATAAGCATGAGTAAAAAAAATATCACAATCTTGCCATATGGCCAAAACTACCTGTGCAAGCTCCAGTCCAAAAGTGAGTGGACATCTATGTATTCCTTCCAAAACTCTCCAGAAATGTGCATCAAAATATTCAGTGTTGTTCAAAGTCCACCCCCCCCCCCAAAAAAAACAACTGTGATTTAAAGTGTAACTTAAAGTGTACCCCCCCCCCCCCCCCCACACACACACACATGAAAATGCAGAGAGAAAAGAAGAAGAAAGGGAAGTATACACAAAAAAGCCAAAGAAGTAACGATGTTGTAATGTTACTAACATAAAGGTGAAAACAGCACTGCAGCCCGTCTGTGTTTATAGGGTGAGCTGGGGGTAGGTGGTAATGATGGGAACCTCATATCTCCTCTCTCTATCATTTCAGAGTGATGTTGTATGTATGAACGAGTTTATGTGAGAATGTTAAGGGTTCTTGTACAGGAAGTTAATGTTTGGGCTACAATAGTCCTCCTTACTCTGTGCTGTATGTGAAACAGCACTTGTTTCAGACTTAAAGAGTGGAAGTCTCACCTGGAGTAAATAAAGGTTGTAATATTACAAGTGCTGCCTGAAAACTGCAAAGTGGAGGATCACATAAATCACGTTGCATTTACTGTATTACTGGTTGATGGTCAGCTCAGTGCTTTCTTTCAGTGAATGAACATGTCAAAGGAATACTCCACACATTCAGTATTGCACTAGCTGGGAGACTTGCAAGAGACACATAAAATAAAGTCAAAATTGACTTTTAGTGTCCAGCATGGGGCAGGCTTCATAAACGCTGGATCCCCTGATATCCCATGTTGCAACTAAGTAGCATTTTTTGTTTGGCTTTCCCTGCATGAAGACATCATCAGGGTCATTCTCTCAGGCTTTAAAGCAGCTTCGAGAACAGAACAAATGAAACCACCATGATGAATAACCTGAATTTCATGTGTAAAGCTGGTGGAATGCCCCTTCAATCAAATGAAGTAATAATATGATGAAATGTGAGATGTTATCAAATGTAACACCAAAAACAGCAATTAAATGCATTGTTTGCCTGTTAGAACACTGTAGCTGCAGACCACTGTGTAATTACAGTAGATGCAGCTGGAGTGACGCTTCAGCCCAGAAGCTTGTATGACCACAGATGGGGACGGGCAGAGAGCTGCTGGCTAAAAACCCAACAATGAGGATGTCTGAATCAGGAGAAAAGGAGCTGCTGACCTGAACTTACTTCAGTCTAAGGCATCTTTTTCTGGTCCACAGGTGCTTGCCCCATATAAAGACACTCAACAGTATTGACTCAGACTCAGACCTAAGGCACGATCTTCATCTTTAATATCTCTGTAATGCTACTAACCCTTGGAGAGTTGACACACCACAGACACATAGTTGTTTCTTCTAATACAGTTTAAAAAAAACTGAAATTAAAAACTTAACCAATTACTGTTGTATAGAGGATGATATAAAAATCACACCCAAGGGTGCCTTTTCAGATACAGGATACAGCACGTCTGAATATACTAACAATACAGCAAATGACAATTATGTCGACAGTAATGAGGGTTAATTTAAACTTTGGGAGAAAAAAGCATGGATTATAAGGGAGTACAACAAAACAAGAACAAAGTACAGCAGCACAGTCTGCACATGATATGAACTTATTTCAAACATAGAAAATATATAAAGCATTTTTGCAATCAATTTGATTCACATTAACAAGCCTACAGATGGACATACATCAAGTAGATATGAAAAATATGGTGCTGCAAAAAAGCAGAAAACTCATCTACAGACTGTGACGTAGAGGGGAGGTGACTCAGGAACAGTACACAGTTCACAGAAGCCGCGAGAGTGCAGAGCCTTTCTGTGTGTCGTCAGCGTCATTATCAGTAATGTAAGCCAGGGGAGGAAATTGTTTAAAATTAACCAAAGTATCAGTGCAGTGGGCAAACCTTTGATTTCCATTTAGCTCATGTTCCTCCTCAGGTCTGTGGAGACTATTTCACATGCAGAGACCCTCCACTGCTGCCCCCCCCCCCCCCCCCCCACAAACCCCACCTTTTTATTCCCCAACCCTCTCATCCCCTCTCCACCCCATTTGCGCCAACAATACCCCTCTCACTGCACCGCCCCACTCTCAACAGGCTTCTGTGGAATTTATTCAAATATTTTGACATTTCGCCTCCCCTCACTTCCCGAGCAGAAATGATTTGTGACAGCTGGAGATGGGCTCGGTCGAAGGAGCTTCCTCCAACACCCTGCCTTCTCTTCCCCCGTCCTTCTGTGTAGAAAGGCCGATTTTTCTCTTTTGACTCCCATCTTTTTTCCCTCCTCCTTTATTCACCGCTGCTCCTCCTGTCAGCTGGTGAAGGCCTTGAAAGCTCCTTTCCATTTTTTTTTCATGTGACTCCACAGTGTGATAGACAAACTGGGTGATATTCCTCTATTTGCTGACATTTTGTGTTTGCTGTCTTTTGTGCCTTTTGCTCAGTGCCCACCTACTGTTTGATCCTCTACTGACACCATGTATGGCAGCACGGAGGGTAATCCTCCTACACTTTCATCTGAATCCTCTGAGGCTGCAGTGCAACAAAATGATTCCTTTTATTGTTTTTGGAAGAGGGGAATATTGTTTAGATGGTCACTAGTGTGCTGCAGAAGATGTACATACAGTACAGTGCATGAAATCTGAACAACCAACAGTTTCCAGGTGTCTTATTTTCCCACATGTATTCCAATAGGTGATAAACTGATAGAGCGTCAAAATGAGGAAGTGGTGCAGCAGCAGCGATGCCGCCTGTGACAGCACTGTGCGGACTACAGCACAGCGCACTGACAACAAAGAGTCCATATGAATAATGCTGCTCATTAGTTGGGGGACAGGGCCTTTTTCTGTTGCCGCCTGTCCCTGGTCACTTTGCACCACTGCGATAGACAAACACACACTCAACACCAAGGTTGTCATCCATCACCGCACTGAGAGAAAGGTACGAGCTGCCCAAGACAGATGCGTCTTTCTGTTTTTTATTTCATCCACAATGATCAGACATTTCCTCTCGTGGAGCATCACAGCATCTGCACAGAGAGAATAAAGTGATGCCAGCACTCTCATACTGTACATGGTGCCATCTGAAAAGAGCTATTGAAGAAAGATCTGAAAATCCAGTGGAGACATGAGCTGCTGGAAATCCTTTATCAGCTCCAGGATCAGCACACAAAACGGTAATGAACATCCTGACTCACCAGACACAAAAGCACTCATCAGAACAATTTGGCATCCAAACAGGATGTTTGTTTGTTTGAGTCTCAGTCAGATGGTGGACTCGGTTTGTCTGTTATTCTTTATTCTATTGAAAGAATAGTTCAGCATTTTGGGAAATACGCTTATTTGCTTTAATGCCAAGAGTTAGATAAGGAGATTTATACCACTCTAATGCTTGTATGGTCAATATGAAGCTACTGCCAGCAGACGGTTAGCTTAGCTTAGCATAAATAGTGGAAAAGAGCTGGCCTACCTCTGTCCAAAGGTAGCAAAAACATCCCAGCAGCCAGCCGAGTACTGGAACAGCTTGTAAAATAGTCATGAAATTTAATCTATTTGATTTGTGTCCATTTTTCCGTGACGCAACTTTCAAACTAATAAGAACAAATGTAGTACAAAGAATGAAAGAGTCAGCAAAGGGAGGTGGCCAGGGTGAACCACAGGACGTTCATACAGGAGACTGAGGTTTGATGTCTCTGCTCTAAGAGAGAACTTATTTCAATACTAAACATAGTCTTTTCCTTAACCAAGTAGTTTAGGTGCCTAAACCTAACTAAAGTGCGTCTGTCATCTGAAATATGTCTTAGCAAGCTTTATTTTGAAAGTCTGTTGTCAGTGTTGTATATTCATTATTGCTAATACTGTATCAGGGCATGTAAAGGTATATAACCACTCTAAGCAACAATTCACAGGCACATCCATCTCAAGAACATGCAAAGCACCGCTCTAACAGAATTTAATTAGTCCGGGGCTAATCCTTTATGCAAATGAAAATCCTGAAAACTAAATAATTTGATTTTAAAAGAATACAGGAACATTATGAGACCTGAGGAAAATCAAACTGTAGCTCTATAAAAGGAGAGAATCAGTCATCTGCCAAGGACAGCCAGAGCTAATAAGTGTGTAACATGATAGAAAAGAAAATTAGTTCATAGCTGTCATCTTCTTGATGAAGAGGCAATCAAAATCAAAGTGAATCATTCTGTGAGGAGGATTGTGTTTTGGAATTCAAACGGGCAATGCTTCAATATGACAAATCAGCCGGTGTGGTGCATGTTGATTGATTCCATCCATGAAAACCTAATAGATTTAGCCCTCTGTGAATTTGGCTCTCATTAACCTCGCAGCGTTTTCATATGAGAATGTATTGGAGCCATTTTATCCACCACTCAAAGGCAATTCACTGGGTGATAAATCCTTTGGCTTATCTGGCTGCAGGTGACAGCACAGCAGAGCACTGAGGCTGACTGGGGCACAAACACAGAAACACACACAAAAATGCACGCACGCACACACACATTCCACATAAACACACACATTCTGCAGAGACACACATGCACATTTTCTTGAAGGGGTCGCCATGGTGACCCGCGAACGGAAAAACCTTGTGATCCGACCGGAACCGAAGACATGCTCCTCGACCTGAGCGACCAGCCGCAACAGAAAAATCTTCCTCTCAGCTCCCAGAAAAAGAAGAGGAAGAAGAAGGAGGAGGGGGAAAAAAACAGAATTCAATTACACAGTCGAAACCCACTCCTTGCCCTCCGGGAGTGATATCAGCACCATTTAAAAGTCTGATTACTCACAAAACCAATAACATTTTGACTCCTTGGTAATGGACCAGTAGATTAGAAAATTTAGATTACATTTAACTGCCTGTAGATTCTCATTAAAACGCCACCAACTAGTTAGAAACAATAGGTAATTAAGAGTGTAATGAAGCGCAGTAGCGTTAGCGCACGTCGGCTGTATGCTGCTCTTGTGGGACCCAGCCTTACTTTGCTCTTATCCTGCAGCAAAGCCACACCAGCGTCTCATTTGGGCAATACGACATATTTAATTAGATTAATGAATTTCGGTGGCATCTCTGCGGGGTTGGTTGTGCTCCTTGCGGTGACAGTATAACAACAGATTATATATTAGGGGAGGCCTGCAAGCTGCAGGCAGGCCGGTGCAGGCTGGTCCCTCGACGGGCGCGACGTGTGACAGTTTGGGTGGAACCTGTCTCAGGTTTACTCCTGTTTAATTGTCAAATGCAAATAATCATAAGCAAATGTGCTACATGAGTAGACACAAACTCGTATCCAAAACTCCAGGTTTGATTTAGCAAAGTGTAGCCTATTGAATTAAACATGATTGATTGGAACACAGGGAGAACACAAACAGAGGCAAGGAAGCCCAGGGTGATAAATGGGTTAGTGCCCGTGTTTGGCTTTAAGCTAGTCTCTGTGGCTCTGGCCAGCCACAAGTAAATGCTTCTACACAAAATAGAGACTAAAGGAAATGAAATGGGGCATGGGTCTTTGAGGGTGACACAAACTTGTTGGAAATAGTTAGAGACTTCAACCTCCTATTCAACCTCCTGCAGCCATTTTCTCAGTCTTTAAATGTGGATGAACTCTGACATGCAGATCAGATAACATGAGGATTCTGCATGCAACATGAATGATTTCACCTTTATGAGATAAACATGATATCAAGATTTGTTTGACACTGAAACAGGCTAACTAATAGTTTCAACTGAAATAATCTGCTGCAATAATGAAGATTACGAAGAGTTTTCCACCGTGTAACAAGGACATGTGCTATTAGAGTTTAACTGCACTCGCCTCTCCTCCACCCTGACACTTCTGCTTTCCATAGCAGTATTTCACTGTCACATGGCTGTTGTTTTGAGTCTTCCCTCACTCAGTCCTATTCTGTGCTGCAGACAGACAATATTTCTCTCCTGGTTTTAAAATGCGAAGCACAGAGAGCTCATTTCATAAAATTTCAGGTGGCCAGGCTTTTACATTCAGCCTGAAGCTGGAAGTTAACTTTAACTTTTGCATAGCTCTCACTTTATTTTGAGTTGTAGTGTTAGCTTTCGACTCAGGTTTCTGTTCATAAATGCATATGTTTTAGATTAAGATGTAAATTAAGATTTAATTGGAAGACGTGTTTTAGCTTTAGGATTAGCTTGAGGTTACTTTTAAGTTAAGCTTTAAGTTTAGGGTTGAAACGTTAGATGTGGTTAGATTTAGATTTAGCTGTAGCTTTGTTTTAAGTGGCGCTATCGGTAGTCACACCTCTAATTTAATATGAAATTTACATCACACTTTAGGTTTGATTGTAGCTGTGGTTTCAGCATTGTCTCAACAGTAGTTTTCTGAGAACAGAGCTTTATTTGGCTACAACTGCACTGAGCTTTTTCCAAAAAAAAAAAAGACTACAACTTTGCATTGCAAAAGAGAAGAAAACACAGACAGCCATGTATGAACAGTCTCCCCAGACTGAGCAAAAACATCACACCTTGAACAAGAATCTGTAACCTCTTTAACTTGACATTTAATCACATTCAATTTGCTACTTATGATCAGTCTTATTTAAAGTTGAAGTCATTAGCAGCAAACAACACTGTCGACATACTTCCACGCTGTCAGTACTGAACACTGTTACTTCCGCCTCTCTGTAGTTCCAGTGCTCGTTGGTGTCTTTGAAAACATGATGTTTAGACCAGTTTTCTTTTGTAGTATCACACTGCCCTCTATAGGGCCGGATCCTAACTGCGCCGCATTAGTCCTCAAACACAGAGATGTGTATTTCACTGATGTGCCCACTCAAGCTGTTTTACAGCACTCCACTGATCTACCTTTCAACACGCACAGACTTGCATCTTGCTGAGAAGCTTTTTTGCCACATTTTCCTCTGTTTCTGAGCTTTATTCAGTGTCAACTAAATGGCTTGCTTGATTCTAACTTTTGCACTGATTTTAGTGACAGGCACAGATGTTGCACTGTCTATGTGTACGTACGCAGACTGTATGTGAATCACAAGGGGAATATGTCTAGAAATCACACTCACACACATACACACCTCCAACCTGGCAGAGTGTTTGTGCTTGTAAACACTTGGATAATTAAGCCAGATTCAAACACACCGTCTCTCCAAAAGGAGTCACGGAGGAGGAGGAGGAGGAGGAGGAGGAGGAGGAGAACGACAACGACGACGAAGAGAGAGAAGGAGAGCAGATGGCCCAGTGCAGATAGACTCAGAGACAGGGAGCGAGGAGTGTTCTCTGAAGGACGAGGTCTCGTATTGTTGTGGCTGCGAGGGCCGCTCTGTCACACAGCGTACCAGGGGTCCCCAAAGAGCCAGGGTCTTATGGTGTCAATGTCCCCCCAGTCCTCATCCCCAGCCCTGGCCTATTGTCATTCCTGTTTTTTAATTTCTCAAATGCAATCAAGTGTGACACAAACTGTTTACCTAGCGTGTCTGCCACAACCAGGAAGAGAAAAGAAGGGAAGAAAAAAACAGACACACAAGCCAGGATCTCGGCACAAAATAATCCTCCATAATACCAGAGAGTTTAAAGAAGCTTTGCCAATACCTCCCCGAACCCCCCCTCCACCTCTCTTTGCTCTTATGAAAAAAGGAGGGGGAGATAAAGAGAAAAAAGGGGGGGAATACACATCAGAAGAAAGCTGTTAAATTCGCCCCTCCGTCTCGTTTGGGATTGCTAATTATTGTTTTTAGAGTACAACAATTGGGGTATTAGGGCATAAGCGGCTGGAGATAACATCCAGAGGAAGGCGAGGGGAGGGAAAGGAGAGAAAAGGGAAGAGGAGCATGTGGGAGAAAGATAATGGGTCGACAGAAGGGGAGCTATGATAGGGTCTGGTCTGCGGCGGTGTTTCTGACTCCCTGCTATAACACACCACAGTGTCAGGAGACTCACTGACTCACTCTGTCTCCAAGGATCTTGAAAAGCAAAAAGAAACTTGACAACGAAAAGTTTGGATGTTTATGGATCGACATCAATCAGAGAACAGAAGTTATCACATCCCTGACAGAGTATTTCAACTTCTCCTCACTCTTTACAGGCTAAAATAGAAACATCAGACACACAACTATAAGACCTCACAGGTACAAATGCACACACAGTAAGACTGTTAATATAACAAAGGGACTGAGGTTAGGAAGTGAAAAAGTTCAAGCTGCCTTGTTGTTGGCTGTTGTTGCTATACTGCTATATTAACACTGGTCACATGACTACTTGTATGTGACAGAGATCACTCATAGTGATGAACCTACAGAGAATTATCACTAACACTGTGCAGCTGTATCATGCACATCTTGATTTATGTGCTATGTGAGTTTCTGTTGAACTTTTTTTATTTTCATTTATTTTCAGCGCAGATGCATTTTGGACCAAATGAAGACCTCTTGTTATCATAAAAGTATGTCAGAGGATTTTGGTTTCCATGAAAACTGATGTATGTCAGGCCAGGACTAACAAAGCAACATTTCAGTCCTCTGGACCATCAAACGTGGGAAGTTGTTACACATTCACTGATAAACTCCTGACAAGCAGTTTTCTGCTCTCTCAAGCTAGAAGCTGATTTGTGTGTTGTCGCCATCATAGTGAATTTTATGCTGTAGTTGTTTTTGGCTATGTGACCAAGTGGCTGCATGTGCACACAGAACAAAGTGGTCAAATGACTGATCCCTACAGAACTCTGTATTTGACCTTAGAACGGGAAGATACACTATTATTATACACAACATCTTGTGGCTCTGTGACACAGATACAACGCCACCTGCAAATTTATCATCATGAGGTCAGGAACCACATAAGCATCCTTCTGGGGGCTGCTGGCATTGGTAGACAATTTACAGATTACACAATATCCCATCTAACATAATTAATTTTGTTCCAGTCAAGAACAAATCAGTAGTATGAGTACTAAAAGGCAGGTGATGGTTTGAAAGAAGAAAGCGTCCTGGACACACACACACACACACACACACACACACACACACACACACACACACACACACATTGGCTTTTATCCTGTAAATGAGTGGGCCAGCCAAAGTCATCTGGAAGCTTTCACATGCCAATGAATAAATAAAGCTGTAATTAGTAAAGAAAACAGCGCCACCTGTTGGTGTCCCACCCCTGTGAACTCAGACTATTATAGGGTGCTGTGGGAAACACCTGAGCGTTGAAAGGCTGTGTGTTAAAGGGTTGGCACATATGTATGATGTGTGTGTGTGTGTGTGTGTGTGTGTGTGTGTGTGTGTGTGTGTGTGTGTGTGTGTGTGTGTGTGTGTGTGTGTGTGTGTGTGTGTGTGTGCGTGTGTGTGTGAGAGCAAGTGTTTTTTTCATGTGGGCCACCCGTGTAACCATGTGTGTTGAATGGCTTCCATTTGTAGAGAGGCTTACAGAGCATATGTGTTGGTATTGTGAGCGTGCGTGTGTGTTTGTGTGCTCCTCCATGTACGTGTGTGTACGTGGAGGGATCCAACTGCATGTCCTGGGGCCCACCTGGCAGCACTCTGCAGATTCTGGAGCCTGAGCAGCTGGCCTGGGGGCTGGTGAGGGTGTTCGGTGGGGGGAGGTTTGAGAGGGCTGTGGGGGGTCTTCCATTGCCCCTGTCCCACCAGACCCAGACAGTAGGAGGCAGATGGACAGGCCACAGCCACTGCCAGAGGGCCAGAGGGGCCAGAGGGCCAAGGGAGAGGGCCAGCCAAGACCTACTGGGCTCACACAAAGAAGATAAACACACACACACACACACACACACACACACACACACACACACACACACACACACACACACACACACACACACAGTAACAAATGAAATACATGAGAAGTACAAAACTCCATAAAATTACCAGTAGATAATAATTATATCATTCTTTTCCTTGTTTTGGGAGTGCAGAATGATCCATGATACACACAAAGAGATATTTCTGTTAATTTGCAAACACTGACAGTAGACAAGAAAAAACGCACAGTTGTGCTGTTTAAGATCTGTGGTGTACAGTGCATGCACAGTGAGTTATAATGTAACTTCCACTTTTAGTTGCTCCACTAACTCTTAAAGAATAGTTAAGTTTTATTACAAGCTGGCGCTTATTTTGATAGGTTTGACCATCATTTAGATTGGTTATGATGAGATATAAACCAAAAAAAGCTCACCAAACAGAATTCATAGAGAAAATGAAAGATAAAATTGTGACCCAAACTGTCTTTTGTAAACAGCCACCACAGTTTATAGACTCATTTGCTGAAGGTGACACTGAAGACTGAAGTTTGTGCAAGTTAGAATCTATGGACCCGACCATGGCTCTGCAATATCAGCAGCCTAACTGTGCTGTGTTTTGATAAATCCATGGAGCTGTCCAGGACGAGCTCCTGGTCCAGATCATAATAATCAGCAGTGGATTCCAGCAGGAAAATGGCTGCAGATTTCTCTACTGATCCTTCTCCTCAACTGGCCATCATTCTCAAGAGGGAGCGTCTTCCCATTCTCAGCGACGTTTCCACAGATGGCATCACTCCTGGGAATGTGTTTTATTGCCACAGAGAAGTCATCTGCTCCGCTGTAACCAGACCAAGCTGAAGCCTCCCTCACCCAGCAGCCTCTGCTGCTCACATTTAGCTTCGACCTCCACTCTGCTGCTTTCCACTGTGATGGATGTGGTGGCGGCGTCCCTCTTCATGGGTGTTTCAGCCTCCACTGAGGATGAGGTGACGTCCTCACATCTCTGGTCCAGTTCTGAGACCCTCTGTCTCTTTCTTAGTCTGTCCTCGTTGTCTGTGACTGTCCTCTTAGACACATTTAACCTGGGTTCAGACTCAGTGGTCCTCTGCTCTTCCTGGTGGAGTCTTTGTCTTTGGAGGCTTTCCGTTTTCTGGCTCCCACGCTTTCTGAGCCGGACTCTTTTGTGAAGGATCTCTGTCAGCACTAGTCTTTCTCTTTCCACTCCTGACAGAGACATCACTGGACTCCAAGCTGCTCTTACTTTCTATAAAGGAGAAAAAATTTAGTGAACCATCAACCTGCATGTAGTGAATTCATGTTACTAATTTTATGTGTCAAGTCACAGCACAGAGCCAGACCACTGATACTTTATCAAAATCAAATGGAGTTATGCTATAATGTACACTATATGGCCAAAAGTTTTTGGACAGCCCAGCTCAAATATACTTTTGCTGCATGTGTGTGAGACAATCTTATGTTTACTACATGACAGTAATAAGTAGGTTTTGAGTATGTGCTGTGTTCACACTGTACAGTGACTAAATGAGCAGACAGCATGCCTAAAAAAACCTTGATTTATTTATTTATTTAATATTACAACTACTTCTGATGAGTTCATGGAGAGCTGGAAGCAGAACTTAAAAAGGAGGAAAGAGGCAAAGCTATTGATGGCAAGAAATCTGTTAAAAAAGTAGGACCAGATGGGCTCCAAATAGACCTGTGTAAAAAATGTAAAACAAAATTACTGAAAGCATAATGGTAGTCTACCTAAATCAGTGACAGGAGCACAAATCAGACTGTCAAAACCAGGAAGAACCTGCAGTGACCAATAAATCTATTAAATTCTGAATTCAAAATCCTGTGCAAACATTTGACTAAGAATGGCCACAAGAACCGCAAACCAGTGTAGTGAATAGGGATGAAAAGGAATTTATGTTGGGATCTGAAGGATTCCATAATATTAGGGAGGTTCTCAACATCATTCAAAGTTTGGAGGACACCTTAGATAAGGACCTACTATCCTTAAATGCTGAAAAGGGTTTTGGTGGGTGTAGTGTCGTTTTCCTTTCAATATGTTGGAACAATTTGGATGTGGGAATACATTCCTAAAATGAATTCAGTCACCATCTTTAAATCTTACTGCAGAAATATATCAAAATCAACTTCATCTGTATGATCACATATGGAAATCACTGGAATAACAACTGGACAAGCTGAATGTAAGTTCTCTTTGTATGCAGATGATGTTATTTTGTTTATCTCGCACCAAAGTGGAACTATCCCTGCTTTGCTAGAGTTAATAAAAGCGTTCAGTGACATCTCAGGATATGCAATCAATAACACCAAGTCCAGTTTATACAGAGCAAATCTTAACAGAAGAGACCTCCATGTTGAAAGAGGCAGATCAGTTTACAAATGTCGGAATCCAAATTGTGTCACATTTAACTGTGAAGCTTTGATGAAGGAAATAATGGAATTTACTTATAGATGAATTTCCCTGACCCACTAGAACACTGTATTTATTTCAGAACATCCCACTGCCTCCACCTGATGACTTTCTGTGCTAGAATTGGACTGTCCCTACCACACTTACTGTATAGCGAAGGAGGTGGTCAGTACAGCTGAGGTCTATCAGGATTTATTTTACAGCAAGGGTATTCCACAGAGGAAAGAAATGGAACTGGGATGGTTAAGTTAACCTCTACTCTTGTATTTATGGTCAGATACACCACAAAATTTGATGAAACAAACTACTTATCGAGCTGTTAAAAATATGATCAAGGTGTAGTTTGAAGTGAAAAGGTTTACTGAAGAAAGCTTATATCACAGGACAGTTTCATATGGGAAACCAGCACTTCACAGCAGGAAGAGCAGATGCTTTATTAAGAACATGGTGTTGAACTTACGCTTTTGCAAAATTTACTGGACTTGATGCAGACCAGTAGACAGAATGAGGGTAGAAAAAAGGAAATTTTATTAAACAAGTTTCTTAAGCTAAAGGTAAACTTTTGATTAGCTGAACAGGAAAACAAAACTGTGGGGGTAGAGGCAGAAAGGGACACTGGATGTGGCTGGTCAGCTCTGAAAGAAGGAAAACACCAAATGAAGTCTAAAAGCCAAAAAAACAGGACACAGAAAGGATCAGAACAAACTGACAACCAAAGGTGAAGAAAGCCAGACTTATATACTGCTGGTCTGATGAGCCTGATGCACAGCAGGTGCGCAGGTGATTAGGCAAGAGACAGCAGAGAGTGGAGGAGACCACGCCCAGCCTCAGACAGACAATGGAGCAGACAAATAATACGAAGGGAAAAAGGAACAGGAGGGACATACAGGTGAGCAGATCCTAACACATCTGCATCAAAAAGATTTGGATAAAGAACATGCATTCCCTGATGAAACCTCACAGCACAGTTAATCTGAGTTCAGTTTTGAAATGCTTTTACCTTCAACACACTTTTACAATTTATGCATGTTCAAAGGATGGCTTTAACTCTGAGGTGTGTATTTGTGACTTTGAAAGTGAGCCTAATACGGCGTCATAAGAAGGTGCTGTGTCTCAAAAATAGTAAACATGCAACTCTTCATCAGAGCATTACACATATCTATGTTTTACTGATATTATCTTATATATTTGGCCATGCCACTACTTTTCTACTACTTTTGTTCAGACTAAAATATCTTTACAACCTTTGGATGGATTGCTATAAAATGTTGTACATTCATGGTTCCCGCAGGATGAATCCCGATTACTGCTGCCCTTTCCTCTAGGACAGTGTTTCTCAATTCTGGTTTTCGGGCTCCATTGCTCTGCATGTTTTAGATGTTTCCTGCTCCAACACACCTGATTCAAATGAGTGGCTCGTTATGACGCCACTGCAGAGCTTGATGACGAGCTGATCATTTGAATCAGGTGTGGTGGAGGAGGGAAACATCTAAAACATGCAGGGCAGTGGGGCCAGAGGACCGGAATTGAGAAACACTGCTCTAGGGTCCACATGAGGTTGACATTTCCAGTTGTGAGGTAAATATCTCAACACCAACTGGATGCATTGCCACAGAATTAGGTATCGCCATTTATGTCCCCCACAGGATAAATCTTGTGGCATCATCAGGTCAGAATTGAAATTTGTCCAATACCTCATTACCAAATCAACCTCGGATGTAGTTTGTCTTTAGTGCTGATGAATAAATGTTAGCGTGTTAAGACTCAACACTAAGGTGGTCAGCATGGTAAACAGTATATTTGCTTAACAGCAGTTTGTTAGCATTATCACTGTAACCTTGTCAGCACGATGACGTTAGCAGTTAGCTCAAAACATTGCTGAACAAAAGCTTTAGCATTAGCATGAATGAATGTCACCACTACATGACTACAGAGAAAGCAGTTGTGTTAATAAGTCAGAACAAAAAAGAAAAAAAAAATGTTTTCAAGACTGAACTACAGTTCATGTATTTATAATGACACGCTCATAAACATACTGGAGCTCCACCAGCTCTCATCAAGTCTCCTTTTAAACCTTCTGCAGCTGATTTTAAATGTGCCAAAGAAGAAAGATGTTTCTTGAAAACGATGCTCAAAACAAAACTACTTTGAACACAGTGCGAGGAGGATATGTTAAGAGTGTGTAGCCCAGGATTGACACAGAGTTTATTGTGTACATGTACTATAGGTGGTGGTGGTGGTGGTGGTAGCCACCGGCTCCAGTAGTCCGGAGAGCCACAGATGCTCCACTGTTTGTGTGTTGACTCTCTGTAATTTGTTTGCTCTAATTTGTTTTGCTGTGCCAGGGGAGTTCCGATTTTAATTTTGCTCTGTGTGTGTTTACCCCTCTTTGTGGATCGCTGATCTGTTAAGCAGAGAGAGGGAGAGACAGTCAGTGTGGAGGGTGGGCTGTTCAGAGAGCCAAATTAAAAAAGGAGCAATGCAGATTGTTTTAAGCTCTGGCAGCCCCTTCAGGCCCAAAGGCCTTGCTCACAGCCTGCACCTGCTCCGTCCCCCGGGAGGCTGGTTCCTGATCCGTGGCCCTCGCTTCTCCTCCCCGGGCCCCTAGCCCAGCCGCCTCCTCCTCCTCTCCTCTCTTCCCTTCTCTCCTCTCGTCTCATTCCCACTCCTATTTTTCATACTTTTTCTCCTCCCCATCGACTTCTCTCCTTTTCCTTCCTTTCCGCAGCCTCCATCCTCCTCCTCTTAAACTTTAACTCTTCATCTCTCCCCTCCAAAAACTCCTGATGCTCCTTTCCTCTTTGCTCTTCCCCAGTGACTTCCCTCTATCCCTTCACTCCTCAGTCGTGGCCTCTTCACCCCTTCTCTCCTCTCCACCACCTGCTCCTCTCCTCCTCTTTATCCCTCCTTCTCCTCTTGCTTCTGGTTACATCCACCTTTTGTTTTGCCTCTTTGCCCTGGCCCAATTTCCCCCTATCCCCCAATTTTTTTTTTCTCATCCCCCATGTAACTTTTCCTCTTCCAGTTCCTGCTCCTCTCTCGTTTCCTCTCTCCTCCTGTCTCGCCTCCAGCCTCCAAGTCTTAATCAGCCCCCCTACTCACCCGAATGATTGTGACTTGTTTGCCTGATTGAAAACACACAACCACATACATAAAATACAGTTAGAGCTATGACAATATAACACAATCTGGGGGCTATTATGATTATTAAACTACAGTGCAGAACACATGCCAAGGATGCAAATTAAACTCATAACCATGGCCTGTTTAAAATGATCACAGATATTCTTTATTGAAATCCTCCAGTCGCTCCAGTTTATGACTACACATCCATAGGTAGTTTGATCAGTCAGTCAGCTCTACATACAGTACAGTACACGTTGTCACACATACAGTATTTACATTACCCCAGCAGTAATGCTATGACATGATTCCAATAACAAGACATTTAGTTTTAATATGGCTTGATTAAAGCAGTCCAACTGTAGAGGATGCCCAGCCTGGATGAGGCGACTGAAAAGCACCTTACCCAGAGGGGGGCGGGTCGGGATGCGAACCACAGGATGACATGATGGAAGAAGGTGGTCTCTAAAGTCCCAGTATCTGAGTCAAACTCTGTCACTAACTCACCTACAGCCCAGCATCTGTCCAGGCTTCTCATTTAAATGGTCAATTCACCGAAATTGCAAAAAACATATCTTGTCAATTACCTAAAGCACAGGTGTGGAGCCATGCACATAGTTTTGGCTTTGGTGTCCAGATTAGTTTGGAGTTAGCAACCTGATAAATACAAGTCCAATGCTTACTCTGCTTTTTGGTCAGAGGGAAATATCTGTCTCCAAAGCCACTGAATGACAGTAGCGGAGCTATGTTCACCAGCTAGTCCCTAACTTTGTCTGTTGGCATTTGGTGCTGAGCAGATAGCGTACAGTAGCTTTTTAGAGCTTTCTTGATTAAAACAGCTGTGTGCTGAGTTTAAGAATGATGCTGATGAGAGCGCCGAGAGTGAACCAAACCAATAAAGCTATGGGCCATAAAACCAAAACACGGAAGAAGACGCTAAAGCACTCCCTAGAGTTGAGAAAAGCTGCAGAATCAATTGATAATTCCCTGTGGGTTCACATTAGACAATGTCATTTGATCTTTTGTTAATATAAAAATACTATAGCAGCTTTAAAGGGATAGTTTGGATTATTTGAAGTGGGGCTGTTTGAGGTACTTAATAGCACTTAAAATCAATAGTCAGTGTATTACCTGCAGTGGATGGCAGCTGGCACGCCATGCTGACTGCTGCTTAGCTTCCTACCTTGGTGCTCCTGCTGCTTCTCCAAACTGGGGCTGTGCCAACCGCCATCTACTGTAGGCAATACACTGACTATGGATAAGTATTTCAAACAGCCCCATTTCAAAAGACCTGAATTATCCCTCTAATGCTGCAATGTACCTACAGATTCTGGAGCAACATGTGCTGCACCACATCTTATTCTAGCTAGACGGTGCAAAGATATAATCTGCAAGTGTTACAACAGTGTGGCTTCAGGTTCAGGTACTGGACTGGCCTGACTCCAAATGAACAAAAATTCCACCCCCCCTTGATTGCATGGAGGCATCTTACAGACACATATACCTGAAAGCCTGGAGACATTAAACCAAAACTACTGGCTTGGCTCAGTACCACTAGATGTAAGTGACAACATGTTTTTTGTTCTAAATAGGGTGAACTGACCCTTTAACAAGTACTATTTACTCTATAAGCACCACAATCTTATTACAGCAGTCACACTGCCATGACGATCACTTCTACCGTGCTCCATGTGACAGACAAAACACGTGCCGGGACATTTTGGTCCATTTTAAACCCGAGGTTTTGAAACTAGCAATGGTTAGTTCTGATGATTTGGTAATTCTGACTGTCTCTGCAAAAGCGTCGTCATCAACTGCTTCATTGATGACATTCACACCCCGTAATATTCACATACACACAGCCGACATTAGCAGCACAGTCCCCTCAAAGCACAATCATGACCAGAACACTCAGCATCCTGTACTACCGATATACACGTTTATGTTTCCCATTCATTTGGCCTAGACTATTCTTTACCTCTACACCACACTGCTCTCACTGAAATAAGGTGAAAATAAATTTCCACTAGTGCAAAATAACTTCTCTCTTTGAGAGCAATAAGAAAACAAAGATTAAGAAAAAAATATATATTTGACACATAAGATCATATAGAAAGAATAATCCAGTGGCACTGATAAGAAATTATATCACAACAAAAAAAGTTTCAGACTATTTCCACCCACTGCAGTCTGAGAGAACTAAGGCTGATTTGTTGCAGTATGCACAAATGCATGCATACACACCTACACACACACTGACAGGTTACCTATGAATGGGAACCACGATATTAAAGTTCAGGACTGAAGGAGGAATCATTCGCTGAGTTAAACGGACTGCAGGTCATCAGGGTGGACTGACCTTGATGTTAGGGAGTTTAGGAGGCATCAGGCTGGCTGCCGACTCCATCTAGTGGTCTAATATACAAATTACAGCTGTTTACTTATACCAAAAACAATGACTCGAAACTCCCACTTCCCCAAAAACAAAGTGCAAGCAAATCATTTCTAAATGGAGAGAAACAAGGATGCTAACGGGTAAATGAAACAGGCACAAATCTGCTTGTCTCTCCTTCTGATTTAGGACTACAAGTACATCTAAGGTTGTGGTCTGATGGAGACATGGAGTACATCACACTTCGATACGGATTCTTCCCACATACAGTAGCATACAGGAAATGACACGAGGATCAATCTGCCACGGTCTGGCACTCAGTGTCATCTGTGTTTCCTCTCCAGCACATGGATGGTTAACAGCTGAGACACAGCAGCTGTTCCTTTTAGCCACATGATCAATCTCCACCTGTTCGAATGGGCTTGTGCGTTAAGACACATGGCAGAGTGGTGATTAGTTGCATCGTTTCATAGCAAGTGAAGTGCCACCTGTCTTGTCTACAACACTCCTCTGTAATCTCCACACTTTTGATGAGATGAGATGTTTCCTCTGCGTTGACCTTTCACAACACCAGCATCTGTATCTTGGGACGAGACAAATAAGGCAAAGAGAAGCTGCCACAAGGACAGTTCTGACATTACAGGAGGGGTGAAACCATACAGTAGCATGTGTATGATGCGGTTCAGTTTGTACGCTCTGCATATTAATACCCAGTCTGTCCATCAGGAGGGGATATCATTCGGAGTACTGGGGTGGAGGAGCTGGAGTAGTTTCTTCAGCTGTGAGAGCTGTTGTCTGGCAACCTGTCCACACCGCCAGATCTATCAAGCTAACCGAGACAATTTGTCCCGCCTCCTCAATCTGTCAGCCAATCATGGCCATTCTCGGGTCAAACCTCCAGGTCGGGCATTAACTCCTCCTTAAGCTGAATGTCATTGTCAGATCCCGTGCCCACGTCTGAGTCAAAGAGCGAGTGGTCGGAGTCGGGGGAGTGTGTGTGCGTGTGTCCGGCTGAGTGGCTGCTGCCGTCGCTGTCGTCCAGAGTGTCAGTCCTGGAGAAGAGGCCAAAGTCCAGTAAGCCTGTAGGGGAGCCGCCGCCACTGCTCTCACTGTCTCCGTCATAATAAAGATCCTCCACCTCCACAAACCACTCGGGCCAAAACCTCCTCCGCATCCGCTCGCAGAACATGGCCAGGTTGATCAGCTCTCCTGCAGAGACGGCAGACACAGCAGGTTCACATGTACAAGCTTTTACAGGTACAGTGAAAAGCAGCAGGAGGCATCACTGGTGCTTATTGACATGTTGAGTCTGATACACAGGAAGACAACACATCTGAGATACTCTGTGAGACATATTTTGTGTTATCCCTTCATTATCAGCCCTTTCATCCTTAATTATGAATCAAAACAACAACAACAACAAACAATCAAACATCTTCATTTGTGACACTACAAGCTCTCATTTCGCTCTCCGAAAAGATAAGAGACTCGAGTGTTTCCTACTCTGTGCAAGATGAGAAAGCAGCAATCAAAGCCTGTGTCAGCAACACTGCACTGCAGAAGAATATTGCTGCCACCTAGTGGCACAAACAGATAAATACACCTATGACAAACCAGCAGGCAAACTAAAAATGACAACGTAGATGATGTAGTAATATCTCCAGTAAATGTGCAATGATCGAATTCATGTATTTAAGTTGAGTTAATTATTAGAATATTCAGTTTCATGTCTGAGTACAGCTGCACTGACCTTTGATGAGCTGCTCTGGTCTTGTCCCGGGCAGAGTCCACATCGCCTGGGCTAGATGCCCAAACACCGTTGCATCTAATGTTGACATCTTAGAGCCCATAAAGTACTTCTTATCTCCTATAGGACAGAAAATAAAGAGCAATTTGAAGTTTGGATGCACAAAAAATTTCCACCATTTTTCAAATATTGCCTGAAATTAATGAAACAAATATGGAAATAAACATGCTAACATGTTAAATAAACCTCTTTATTAGAAGCCAAAAAATACTGAATACTCCAATTCAATCAATTCAGTGATTCCCAACCTTTTTCAGTCCACCCTCTCATTCAACGGTACTAAAAGTAGATACTGTTATTATAATTTGTAGGTTGAGTTGAAGTTTTTCATACACTTTAACGTCCTACCACTAACACTTAAAGTGGCAGAAGCTGCATCTTTCTACTACTTATCCATGACGTTCAGCTAATTATCTCAACCGTTTTTCCATGTATCCATTATTACTGCTAACAGGTACTTCAGCTGTTTAACCATTAATTTTAGCTGATGAGTTCAAACGTTCAAATCATGACTTCTAATTTTCCAAATTATATGAGCAGCTACACAATCTGTCCATGTAGCCCTGCCAGCTGCAGAAGCAGCCTGCTTGGGGATCACTTTCCTATTGTTTTACATAATAACACGTTACCTCCATCACTGAAATCTATCACAGAACATTTTAGTTTTGTTAACGTAATTGAGTGCAAGCAAACATTGCGTTGTAATTTATGCTAAATCAATGATCTTCTGCCTCCCATCCCTTTAGATAATACACTTCAAAATCGGCTCATTTCATCTTGAAGCTGGAACAGCTGCAGATTTTAGAATCACACACTCGCATGCACTTGAGTCTGGAACAGCAAAACATTCAAAGGGAAGCTGTGTGTTGTCAGAGTGCACGGATCCTTTCGCTCTGGGAATAACTTTCCCTTTTACAAGTCCTCGTCCGTTGAAATGGCCCAAACAGATCGATGTAAATGACTTTCTTTCCAGCGTCTGACTCTTTGTTTCCATCTCAACTCTGATATTTTATCACTGTGGCTGACATCCACAACTTCACATTTTCATTCATCTTTAGTATGATGGAATCTACTGTAAATTCTGCTTTTTCATCCCCGGTCACAGTATATCATTGTGCATATGTGCTGTGAAATAATTCATCAGGTCTATAAGTCATTAACACTAATGCTTCATTACACCACATTAGCCTGCCAGCGCATCCAACTATTTTTACTTTGGTTGTTAGACCTGGCAATGTCAAAACAAATTATGTTGATACAAATGTACAGACACACTTCAACATCATTCACACCAACATGAATATTTCCTGTATCTGGCTGCACACATGAACTTGGATCTCCTTCTGATTTTATAGAAAAACAACAGCAACTTTTCTGTAAAGGATGTCAGATTTCTCCACAGCTATCCATCAAACTGAGTTTATGAATACACGTGAGAGCATTCAGCGCTTCTAGAAACAAACACAGAACTCTCCCTCTCATGACAAAGGACTTATGGTAACAGATGCATGTTATTCCATTATTCTAAATAAGAAATCTGGTAACGTCACATTATATAACAGAGTTTGGGTAATCTCTCATAGGATCCTGCTCATAACTTTGATGAGGAAAGTGGTAGCGCAAAGGTTTGGAGAGGAGGCATTTAGAAAGCTTATCCACACACACACACACACACACACACACACACACACACACACACACACACACACAGTCCTCTTCCTACCCAGCAGCGTGGCCAGTGTCCTCATGTCCTTCTCCATCAGAGCGTAGACCTCCTCCTTAGAGAAGCGTCCGATGCCGTGGCCGTACATCTCCCTGCGCACCATGCTGCCGTTCAGGTGGCTCAGCAGCCACTTCAGGGTGTCGCTCAGAGGGCCGCTCATCGCCAGAAGCTTCTGAGTTTCCTCCAGGTTGTCCACCCACTGGCAGTAGGCTATCGTCCTGAGAGAACACACACAGCAGACAACATCAAGAGGCTGCTACTGGTCCACTATAAAGAGTCACAATAAATTCAATATCTTTGCAATTCAGGCTTTTAGACTCCAGAACCAGAGATCTTTTTGGTTTTAACTTCAATAATATGCAACTGCTCCATGAAACCACATTCAAAAAGTCTGTGGCAGAACTTTTCATATTCAATGTTGTCTTCAGCTCAGATCTATAAAGGTTTTGGATCTCTGACAGTAGACGTCGTCTGCTCTCTGCCATTAGGTCCTCACAAACCAAATCATATACAGTATTTCTACAAGAAGCTCTAATCCAAGGCTATTTTTAGCAACACATGATGAGTGGCCATCATCTCAGGATACCAAAAGCTAATCCTGACACCAGCACAGCACAGCAAGTCCAGTTGTGAAAAAACAGGAAGTAACTGAGCCCGTCATGAATGGACTGTGCAGGATGCACAGCGGTGTCAATAATAATGTTTTAATCACAGACTCAGCCCCTGTGTCCTGTTACCAACAATGCTTTGTGTCTATTGACAATCCACCTCATCCTAATCAATAAAAGTGGACTGCCGCATCCGTCCCACTGCCCATTTATCAGCTGCGCTGCTCTCAGCTGGCTGCCAGGAGATATCGTATCATATATCTTATATTCGTCCCTTCGAACTGTCAGGCCGCTGTCACGTCCCTGAGGAAACGCTGGGAATCTATCGCTGCCTCACAGGTTAGAGGAGAAAAGGTGACTGTGCACACGGGCAAGAAATTCCATTACAGATTTGGATTAAAAGCTCTTGAACAAAGCACTCACTTAATGCTGCATTGCACGGATTCAGATTCCCTCTTGCTTGTGGTAAAAGAAAGGAAAGCTGAGCAGCTACATCCTGATGTCAGGCAGAGATTTATCTCACAGCAGCAGACTGAGAGATGTGGTTTGTCTATGTGTGCAAACAAGCCTGACTCAAAGCCTTAAAATCCCTCTCTGACTCCACTTCTATTGTTCTGCATCTCCACTTTTGTGGCCATGAAAGATTTGCTCAAAGAAACCAGTAAGAGGCAGCTGTTTGAGCAGCATGATCTCATTAAATGACAGTAACTGTCTCTGATGTTTGGTACATTCATTGTCGACTCTGCTGTGTTCTGTTGTTCCAGAATCCTCCTGCGTGTAGACGCTAACAAGATTAAGCTGCTATATCCTTACACACTTGCACTTCCACCTTGTTGGAAACACAGACTGAGCTTCTCCCTCAGCTCGTCTGAAAGCCTGGAAGCTTCATGTCATCGTTCTGCTTGTAGTGGCCAACCCAAAGGAGCCTCTGTCTGCAGCCTGAAGTCTTCTGGATCACTCTGACAGACCGGTCGCTCAATGTCAATTGAATTAAAGCATCTGGTCTATATTACTTCTGGGAGTGATCACTGTACACTGGCCACACCCCACTTCCTATTATATTATCTGACCCGTCAAGATGCTGTCCTTTGTTTCAGATTTGGAAGAAACTGTTTGGATACTTCATACATAAATAAATATAAATCACACATAACGTATTCAAATATCAAATTAAGCTTTAGCTAGTCAGTGTGAGGCAGACAGGGGACATAATCCATTTTTTGTCTCTTCTAGCTCTGTTTTGGTGTCCTCTAAAGGTACAGACGCAGAGTCCAGCGAGGACGCACCGCCCAGCTCACGGGATGAGTTTTTCTTGGCTCGTCTGTTTTCAATATGGCGCCTGAGTAACAAACTCTCATATTACACCCAACAATATACGTGCAGTAAAATCTGTTTCTGAATAGCTTTTATATGAGAAATAGACAATGCAATAACAGAATCTAGATTCATGCTTTATCAGCACTGTCTAATTTGACAGCTCTGGTGTGCTGAGGAGGAGTCGTTATGTAAATTCAGATACGCCGACTGGTCTCGCTGTGCGGTTTCCATCATGCACTGGATCTCCTGTGCTCCACAGAAAATGAATAGGATCTGTCGATTTGATGCAGAGTGTCTGTGCTATAACTCCTAAAAAGAAAAAGAAATCTGTCTCTTTAGCTGCTAAGTGCTTCTCCATGTTCACTGATTGGCTGCTAATGCTGTCTGTCTGCTGTTTGGTGCCGGGCAGGTAACGCACAGTGGATTCATCTCACTGCCTGCTGCTGCTAGAAATAAGTCTGAGGACTAAACGAGGTTAAAAAGTTACACAGGACTGAATGCAACTGCAGCTGGGTCATAATTTATCAAGCAACCCATCATGTCATTTGATCCATTGTTAACATAAAGTGCAGCTTTAAGAGAATTCTTGGAAACGTGATATATTTTTTGAAAGGCCAGTTTGTTTATCATCCCCAAAAAGCTGATAACAGATACGACTGGTTTGATAGCAGTGGTGGATAAAGCTTAAACCACAGTTGCCACGGTTGCTATTTCCTCAGTTTCCTGTCATATCATTTTTATTACAGCATCAGTCAGGAGGGCTGGTGGGAAACTGTGCGTGTATGACCTCACCATCAGTTGCTGCTGCTACCCTGCAGCTCTGAGGACCTGAACAGAGAAACAATCCGCCACGCTGCCCTTCCCTGACATAAATAATTCAATCAATAGGTCTATATGTGGTCTAAACGTGGCACAGGGTGGGTGGAGGAGCAGAGGAAGGAGAGCATGGAAGGAGGGAGGGAGGGATTATGTAGGTCACATGAATGACCTCTAAAGCTTCGGAGAAGTGTTATAAAATCTACCCAATTCTACCCAATGACAACATTCCTAAACACATTAACCTGTGAGGTTAGACACGTCACATCCACCTTCACACAGTGGATGAAAGCGTTACATGGTCTGAATGTGAGGACTCAGAGGTTAGCTCAAAATGATTAAATAGAGGAGAATAGGCCACATCTCACTGGGTCAGACAGTGTAAGATCAGTGTGTGTGTGGGGGGTGGGGGGTGGATGGTGGAAGATGGATAGAGCTTTTAGGTAATGGAAAACACTCTGAGCCTCTCTGGGCGTGGGAGGAGTGGTAAACCATTTCCTAGCAGCAGCGTGGTTCTCACCCAGAGGTACTGGAGTGACTCACCACGGCGAAGGATGGCTGACAACACAATGTTTACGGCGAGGACGGAGTCAGCCTGGCCCGGAAGGCTGCGTAAATAATGCTTCAATAAGAATATGAAGAAATGAAGATCTAAGACTCAATGTGTCTTTTTTTAGCCGTTAAAATCATCGTGACGCTGTTGTTTTTCCATTAGATCTGCGTGGGTGGTTCCTGACATGGCTTCACACAGCTTATGTGTTAAAATATGTATTTAAATGTGAATATGTAAAATAGAAATGTACATATTCAAGTCAGTTTACGCAGAATTTTATCCCTCAAGCACAACTGTTAGGTCAAATTATGGAAAAGTTGACGTATTCAGCCTTTAAAATCAGCTTCCAGTTGCTTAATGATTGGATTTTTCCACTGAAATCACTGGAGACCAAAGACACCAGTGTAACTCACCAGTAGAGGTGCTCCTCGACCATTTTGGTGACAGCTCGGGACACGGCTCTCTCCTGCGGGGTGAGGTTCTTGTTGAGGTTGGCGCCCAGCTTCTCCTCCAGGAAGTCTACGATGAACTCGGACCCTGACGCCTGCTCGTGGTTGTACTCCATCCACGGCATCTTACCCTGCGGCGACAGCTTCCCATCAAAGTAGTTCTGCAGAGGCAAACAGCTCCGTGTGACAACATTTTCTGGACCGTGAAGACATGTTATTTCAGACAACACAAAGCTTCGCTGACAGGAAGAAGACAGTGAAGGCTCTTAAAGCAGCTGGCGGCCTCGTCAGAAACACCAGAGCGAAGAGCACTTCGCTGCCTGTCCTGTCGCTCCGTCCGCTGGGTGTCACCTGGTAGGGGAGATCCAACATGCGCAGGTACGTCTCTATTTTGAGGCAGAAGGGTGAGAGGCTGGGCACGCCATTCTTTGGCCTGGAGAACTGATGGAGGATGATGGCGTCTTTAGAGTCCAGCTCCTGCTCCTTCCTGCACAGATGGAGACGACACAATCCTCAGTAAATAGACAGTGACTAAATGATGGAGTGTCTCCCTCTATAGATGGTGTGTTTCCTGCTTTTCAGGCATCATTTCTGGGAGGTTTGGGAATATCTTTAACCTTGACTGTCACTGGTGTGGCTGGGAGCAACCGGTGTTACTTCCTGTTCTCTGGGTCAGCGAGGGATGTGAGATAAATACCAAATAGAACCCAGCTTCCCAGGCTCTAACAAACCCTCCTGGGATAAAAAAAAAAGGTCGCATCTGCAGTTTATTATAGCCTGGTGAGTCCCTGTGGTTTTTCAACCACCCACCAACATGCACGCTTTTATTTTCAGCAGCGGCGGTGGCGTCACTTCATTAACTTTCAAACAATAGCTATGAGCAGACCCAGATTCTGTTGTCCTGGTTGAACTCCACAAGGAAAAAAAACACTGTTCATCCAAATGACCCCCGAAAGCAAAGCTATAACATGAACAGGAAGTGCTTTTAGGGTCGACGATCCTGTGAAATGAGTCGAGCTTCTGATACTGAAGTTCTGCACCACTGAGTGGCTTTAAGAGCTTCACTTAGAATAGAAGTTATTGACTAAATGAGTCATCACGCTGCTCCAGGTTTAATCAAACACAGTCATCCTGTGCGCCTGCCGTCCGGACACAAACAACTAGAAACTGTTCTACTGTCCTTGTCTCCGTCTGTCTTCCCTGGACTGCTGTGGATGTGAGGTCCTGTTGTCTCTGGAACAATTGTGCCAACGTGCACATGGACTGTATTATTAATGCCAAACCTATAGGTCCCTGTTCCTCACCACACGTTGTTCATGCAGCACACAGGAAGTGGTAAAAGGAGACTTTAGCGTGGCTTTGCAGTCAGATGGACCTCGTCCGCTCTGTTCAGCGTCTCTTTTATCACAAGCTCTTCAAGTCTGAATAATTCAATATATCTTAACAGGGGGTTGGTGATATGTGCTCTGCTTCTTATTTAACATGATTTCATGAATAATATAATCATTGCCAGTTTATTAGGTACAGCAAGCTAAAAATGCTGCAGGCTAATACAAAAGGCCTGAAATAAACCTGCTCAGTTCAGTTTTTCTTGAAAAGATTTTAAATGTATTTCTATATATATAATATTTCATCCACCCTCATTTCTTTACGCATAACCTTCGACATTTAAAACAGGAAACACTTCCTTATTGGTGTAATAAGAGTTTATCTTGGTCTTTTTCCCCTTATTTTTTCATCATCCAATGTTCACAACCAGTGTGTGGCAGAGGGAAGGGTCACCACGTCAATACTTTATATTCAGCTTTAACATGACCAGACAAAATGTTTATGTATGATAGATTTACACATACATCAGTGGGATCTGTAAGTCATGGAGGAAGTAGAGCCAGTGTAAACAAACAGAGTGAAGTAGGCTGTTTGTTTGTTTGTTTGTTGACAGTAGTGGCCATTTTTCTCATGACTGTCAGTTGATATGTCATTTATGTGATGCTAGGCTAAATAACAGAATCCAGGGAGCATTTACTGCAGGACTGTGGTGTCACACTGCATTAGTTTTAGTGAGGTGTATCCAATAAAGACAGCGTGGACACAGTATGTAAAGCACACTGAACTCTCTCCTCGTGTCTCTGTCCACATCATGTGGTGCTGAAACAGTTCCAAGTCTGTGCAGTCTGCACAAACGAACATCTCTGTCCACTGCAGCACTGAGCCTGCTCTGTCCTGTGTGTCCCGTCCTTCTTTCAGGTCTCCATCAATGGAAAGGTGCTGCTGAACTCTCACTTTACGAGCTCTGCAAGCACGAAGGAGCTCTGATAGAGGGGACACGGAGAGGAGGCTGAGTGCAGAGGCAGAGCTGCCGCCTGTGTCGACGAACACATCACATGGCATGAGCAGATGATGCCGGCAGGCTGCGGCTCCAGCCTCAGCAGCCTGCACGTGATACGGCAGCTGAGTTTCTGCACGAAATGCAAGGTTGCACAGATTAGCGCGCGGGGGGGGTAGTGAAAGCAGACACTACCAGGCCACTGTTACAGGATGTACTTACTCCCCGGCGCTGGCCTGGCCCAAAATAATCCCCCTCTGACAGACACGCACTCCCGGCTCTGCACATTGTCCCGAGATAATCACGCTCGCATCGCGGGGCCTGATCACACCCTTCAGCCGCCTCCATGACAAGGTGCAGCTGAAATATAGGAGTGTTCTTCGGGTATTTGTGCGCAGCAGCTGAGCATCTCACCGCAGAGTTCATTAAAGGTCGCTCTGACTCCGCAGCGCCCGAGGAGCGCTTCGTTTAGACACGCTCAGGTGCCGATGGAGCGGCACACGAGCGGACGCGTGACTCGTTTTTTATTTATTTGATTTTTTTCTGCCTCCATCTAGCGTCGTGTCCTTGGGAGGAGGAAAACAAGGACTGAAACCTCAGCAACCACCGCGAGATCTGCACAGCAATCACAGGACTCGCATGTCCATTCATGGTTTGATCGCAGCTCATTCCAATGACAGCCGTCAGTCAGTGTCCGCGGGCCGCAGCCCTGACGAATTAATGAAACAGAAAGTGGTGAAGAGAAACTGATCAGCCATGCTGCGTTTCCTACCTGATGGCGAGCAGTTCATGCAGTAGGTAGGCTGCAGCAGCCAGTAGGGCCCCCCCGGTGATGTATAGGGTCTTCTTCCACCAGGAGTCCGAGCCCAGAACCGACATGATGCCTCCGTAGTCCTGCAAAGGGAAGGCGATGATATAGCCATACAAAGACTGCTGCTGCTCGGAGCCGCACAGTCCGAGGGGCAGGCTGTGATTCCTCCCGAGTTCAACCACGCACGGCCGGGAAGAGGCGAAGCCAGCAGCCCAGTACATCCTCCCTCCCTCGGTTACAGCCACCCCGCGTCCTCCCTGCTGTAGTCCCCGTTAGGCTTCATCTAACCGCCCGGCGGGTTGTCTACGGCATGGCGGCGGTGTGGCGAGTTCTCCTCCACAAATCCATCAGAGTAAACATCTCCACTCGCCCTGCTCAGCAGCGCCCAGCTCGCTTTCCTTTGCAGGTTTTAGGTAATGCTGTCAAGTTGCTAGTCAGAGATACAACAGCTCGACTTCCGGTCACACCGTTTAAAAGTAAATGTCGCAGTTGAACTGTTATTTTGATGACTTGCACATTGTTCTGTGAGGGACACCACTATACCAATACTGACATTTCACACTGCTTCTGTCACACTTTCTGTAAATGAAGAAAACTTTTCAAATCTGCAGGATAAGTGAAGCTGAGGCCTTTTCTGCCTCTCTCAACAGCTGCATTCACTTCTACAGCAACTTTAATCGGACTGCAACAAACTATTATTTAACTGAATAGTTAATAACGCAGTTATTTTCCAGATTAATCATTGTGTCTGTCTTTTCACAACTGTCACATTTTCCCACTGCAACAAGTGGCACATTCAAATTGCTTGTTTTGTCTCCCAAACTCAAACATCATTTAATATTTGGCTTTTCCAAACAGCCTTCATGTTTTTGGCCATACAGTATGTATTAAACAGTTTGTATTGACTTATTATACTGTTCCACATTTCTGCAGCTCCTTCACAGGGCTTTGGTTCAATATTCTTGGTCTCTACAAATGTGTTATTAAAACTAAGAATGAAAGCTCATTCTTGATCATGGAAATTTGACAGCAATGGAAGAAAGAGGAGGAGACGCGATGCAAGTTCTCACAAAGAGCTAACAGCTAATGGACTTTATCTTGAGATTCTTTTTACTTGTCAGACAAATATTGTATGATTATTATTTTATAAAATGACATGATGGATTATTAGTAATAATAGTCAACTGACAAACATAAAAAGGTGGTTTAAAAAAATACCACGCAACATCATCCTGCTTTTATTTTCTAGATGAGTTCGCGTGGATATCCGGTGTTACGTGCCAAACTGTGGCAACTTGACGCAGCTGTCCTATTGTCTGCTCCAGCGGAGGAGTCACCCCGCCCTGACGAGCCTCCCGCATCCCGGAGAGAGCACTGGCTCCCCTCGATGGACGCGGCGCTTATTGGCCAACAACAAAACACGACGATAAGACACAAAGTTTTCATGACAGGAAGCAGCTTTAGCTACCAGAGGCTTCTTCCTCACCTCCATAATGTCCGCTAAAGTTTGTGTGTACTATTTACAGGTAAACACCTTAAAAAGTACTTGTAAAATGGTTGTAATAGTATTGAAATATACTTTATATGCTCAATTAAAAACTACACAGACAAGAAAACTTCTGATCCAGTTGATCCGTGTGTTAGCGCTCCTTCAGAGCTGGTCCCAGATCACCTGTTGTGGGTCTGCAGTGAGTCCCTAACAGGCGGGATGGAGAGTACTCACTCTGGAGCAGCTGCGGAAGTGGAGGAAGACGTTCATGGTGACGGCTGAATCCACCGGGCGCTTGTTGTGTCTGTTTGTCGAGCATGCCGAGAGGAGGACGTGGTCAACTTAGAGGAAAGCAGATTTGGCCGAGGATCCTCCAGTTTACATCACCATCGGTGCCACCTTGATGCCAGTGAAATCCCGTCTCCCGCCGACCAGCAGGTGACAATCTGTCCAGGTCGACGAGGGCTGGCGTGTGTGAGCAGGACAGGATGACCCGATGGCCTGCGTGCACACTGCAACACGGTGATCCGCTCTGAGGTCCTCACTGCAGCCATGGCTACTGCAAATTAGGTGCGCGCTCCCCTGGCTTCAGGGAGCGCGCATTACAGCGGGAGCGTTTATTATTGTAGACAGCTGATCTGTTGTTTGTAGTCCGCTGCAGACTTTATGCTGGCAGATGTGAAGTATGTGGCAGTTCTCAGGGTCGTCCCATGGCCCTTTTTTATATTTAATGCATTGATTTTCACTATCACCCTGTACAATCTGATAACTTCTACAAAGTGAAATAACAGAAGTGACATTCCTTGGTTTGCTGGGACCCCTGAAGAACCCAGTAAATCCTCAGAGTCTGTTCATCCATCAGAGAAACACATCATCTTTGCAACCACTAACAGCCTGGTTATTAGTCTCTTTAAGAACATCATGCAAGCATGGCTTCTCCTCTGCCACAGGCTTGATTTGAATTATATAATACTTCCACATGAGGCCCATTGTAATCCCAGAGGACATGACTGTCCCATCCGCATGTGTGGACACATCACATAAAAAATGCTCTCCAGTGTGCAGCCACATCCAGCATGACATCATATTTATTGTGAGTAGCCAGATCCAAAGAAAACACACATTCCACTCTTAGACATTCACTCTCCAGAAACGCAGCTGATGAAATGGCCGTTTTTTAAGAAGGCAAATCACAAAATACTGAAGCTACAATGATTCAGGGCAGCGCATGCTGAAGATAACAGAGTTACATAACTCTGCTACTGCACGATGAGAGCATCTACAGTTGCTTTCTCCAGCTCATCAAACACTAAACATTTCTCAAACCGTGTCTAACAACAGCAGCGTGCAGCCGTACTCTGAGTGCAAAACAGCAGCTACTGTGCGCCTCTAATCTCAAGGCTGCTTGTCCTTTTCCTTCGATGAACTCAGTCTTCCACCGGGAAGGTGGGACCCCACACATCTCAGCTGATGGCTTTCTGTTTTCGGACCAGTTGTTCGGCTCAGCTGTGTGCATCTGCAGGGGGCGAGCTGCTGTCCTCAGCCTGGTCTGCCGGGGGGTCGTTCCTCACTTTGACAGCGTGGAGGGCGTAGTTGATGGCCGTGCTGTTACCCCAGCTCCACGCTCCAGATACTGGGTTGTACAGCATTCCTTGGACAGACTGCACCGAGAAACCATCTGAGAGCGGATGAAAGGGATATGAGGGGGTTAGAGGCCGAAGAAAAAGACAACAAGACAAACATCTCTGTTTTTTTTATATCCCTGTAAAGAATATTGTCACCTTTGGGCACTGTGAGGACATGAGATGATGACGTGAATCCTTTTTATTCTTATTGTGCTGATTATTAACATTTAATAATGGCCTTTCATCCTGTGTGCTGCTTTCCTCATATGGAAAGTAGAGGGACTTACTGGACTCCAGGAGGCGCTCCAGGTCTTCTGGGCTGATGAACTTCTGCCAGTCGTGCGTCCCCCTGGGAACGATGCGCAGCAGCTGCTCAGCTGCGATGATGGCCAACACGTACGACAGGCTGGTTTTATTCATAGTGGTGATGAAGAGTGAGCCACCTGGCTGCACTTACAGAGAAGAGACAGTCTCAGGTTATGATGTATTAAAGATTTACTATTTTTACTGCTAATGTTGCTTCAAAATACATGACAGCACATCCCTGCAGGTACTATGTACACAAGCAAGGTGCTGCCAGGGTCATCAAGATATTTATAGAATGGATTTAGAGCTTTTAGTGCACAAGATCAGAAGGGAACAGTGCCAAACCTGCAGGTTCAACCTCGGTCAAGATTAACAAATTTAAGGGGAGGGGAGGCAGAGAGAGTGGACAGGGGGAGAGAGTGAGAGGGATGGGAAATAAAAGCACAAGAGTTCAGTTCCTCTTTAAAACGAATCCAAACAATACAAGAAGTCATGCTAAAACATCCCTGCATAGCTGCCCTGAAGCAAGACACATTTAGAAGGTTTTTCTTTGTAAGAGAGTGGAAGTGAGAGATTTGGGCCACAGAGAGAGAGAAAGTCCAGTCGAGCCTGATCCAAACACAGAGACATGAGGTGAGGATGTTTCTCCCTCTCAGCTCCTCTGCTCTGCTGACTGAGGAGATCATCTGGTCTCAGTATTGATGCACAGCTTTCATTAAAGCCTCTCAAGTTTAAATGCAACTCACACACATAAAAACACATGCTAACCTATTCCCAGAGACACACGACGGATGCAAACACAGCAAACACAACACAGTCACCATATGCACATTAACATACGCTCAGACGAGCACACAGACGCAAACGCTACATGAGTTAACAGCTGGAGGAGAACACACACACACACACACACACACACACACACACACACACACACACACACACACACACACACACACACACACACACACACACACACACACACACACACACACACACACACACACACACACACTGTCCCAGGACACACCTTTAGCATGAGGCTGCAGGAGGAGGCGAATGTTTCTAGGTTGGCCAGATGTTCCACCACCTCTGATGCGACAATGGCATCGAACTGGCCCGGCCCCTCCTCCTCCTCCTCCTCCTCCTCCTCCTCTGCTGAGAGCTCCTCCAGGGTGCAGGCCCGGTAGCTGACCCGGTCACGAAGGTCCGGGTCAGAGGACGAATGCAGCTGGGCTGTGCCGATGCTGTCTCCTACTGGATCTATGCCCAACACACTGGCTCCCAGGCGGCCCAGGGGCTTGTGAAGGACAGGGAGGAAGGAGGGGATAGAGACAAGTCAGTGGACATACTGTGTGTCAGGTTTTTATAAAATGCCTTCTGCAGCAGCACTTAGAAACTTTATTCCATGTTGTGGAAAATTGTCTTCGGCTTCACTGCAGTGTTAAAAACAATACAGGACAACAAACTATCAACAAGGTTATTTTAAAAAACGTAGATGCAGGAAAAATCATGTCAAAGCAATGAAGAATCCACAGATTCAGTCAGTGCTGAGGGAAAAAACTAACAGCATTTTAAAGCTGGTGATGAGCGTGAAAGGTGGTTGGATGTGAGCTACACCGCCCTCCCCTGGACAAAAGCTACACACACAGGCACGTGTGGCGAGCTGCACTCGCCCACGGGCTGATCTCGACCCTCCCACAGCTGATGCCTTCTGATGGAAAGGGCTGCGGTGACGAGACACCCAGAGACACAACCGCAGTTGCAATCTTAACGGACACTTTTTGTGCTTTTTGTGTGTGTGAATGTGACAGCCTGTGCGACAGAGGCACATAAATACGGGACCTGAATTTGTCCGCTCAAATCACAGAGCACAGCTGGTATGTCCTCAGTTCAAATGAAGGCAGAGACAGAGGCCCTGTCCTGGCTGCCCAGCTATCAGCACTAACAAACAGACAAACAACTGCAAACGACCGACTGTCCGATCCACCAAGCTGAGACCAGTCAAATCACACGAGAACCAGAATTTGTCTGACGTTTAAATGTTTTTTTTGCCCACTTTGGTACGTGAAAGGACCAGCGTTATAATGCACTGAAAGCACAAAGCAACAGACTGCTCTCTGGACAGGCAAGTCAAGACGTGATGTGAAAGGTAGCAATTGAAAATATTGGGAATGCAGAGCAGGAAAGATATTTTTCACTGCATGTCCTTGTTCACATGAGGTCTGCACTTTCTCAGACACACACACACACACACACACACACACACACACACACACACACACACGCACTGACCTCTGTGAGCAGGCCTCCTCCACAGCCGACATCCAGTATTTTCAGCCCTGCCAGTGGTTTCCCAGGATGATGCGTGGTGTGCACACTCAGCAGATGGTCCCTGCACAGGTAAATGAGCAGTGGGTTAAACCCTCCTCTTACTCTCCAGCACACACCCGTCATGTTACGGACAGACTCACTTGAAATGAAAAGGGAGGATTCTTGAACATCCACAGCCTGTGTAATGCTGCTTAGCATAGGGGGGAGTTATGGGAGGTTGGAGACCGGGAGAATCTTTACATTTTGCTTAAACCATCCTCTGTCTCAGCCACCCCCACTTCACAGTGAGCCGCGACATCAGCCGGCTAACAACACAAACATCCTCTGGCTACAGATCCATCCCTGTGCGCCTTCCTCCCTACCTTCCTCACACGCTATCTGGAGACCGTCTGCCTCGGGCATTGAACATGCAGAACAAGAACAAGATCTGAGGATGCATCATCCTCATTAAAGCTCTGCTGGGTTCAGGAGCATTTGTGCAAACAGTGAGAAAGAAGAGAAGGTGTTGGCTGACTAGCTTCCAACCACACCAAAAGACAGAAACACACAGACAAAGGCTTTCCTCACTTCTACATGTCATTCTCTTTCTCTTGAAATCATATGTGGCTAAACAGCCAAAAAACAAAATTTCTGATGGCAAACTAAAACAGTGTTTTATGATGACTGCTTGTATCGATGGCGAGTTTTCAACATGCAAAACTACGATGGAAAAAAAAGCGAAAGTGACTCAAAGTGACACATTAATACAAAGTGCAAAATGCTAAAAGCTCATTATTCAGCACCCAGACCACTGAATCAAGCAACGTGTGTTTGCATGCATTTCCCATTTTTTTTTGGCATTTTGCATTTCAGGTGTAATGAAAAAAAAAGTGTGAATTGTTATCCATATGCTTGCTGTCATGTATGAAGTGTCTCCTGCAGTAGCCAATGTGGTTTAAGATGATACACGTTCCATCATCACACTATTACTGTACTCTGCTGTGCTTTAGATGAGTAAACCTACAAGTGATTGAACTACTGAAGCCTTAGTGTGGTGAATAAAAACCCAATCATTGTGGTTGATACAGATCAGAAGTTGAGTGACAAAAACTTATATATACTTATATATTATGATCACTGTAGTGTGGTCAGACGTTATTATCTATACATACAATATTTCAGAAAGCTCAATTTGAAGTCTCTTTAAGTCAGGATTGAATCATGATAAGACTGCTGGAGTCTAAAAGGTACAGTCTCGTTTAGACACACCCTGAGGGGCAGACCCAGATCAGGCAAATCAGCCACACTCAGACTTATGCTGGCACTGGATCTGTCACGCTGTCACCATGACACACATCATCACCACCACCAACAACAGGACCACAGCGGGGGAAGGGGAGAGCAGCGACGGGCTCTTGGGTGGATGGGTAATGTCATGATTATCTTGTGGGGCCCCTACAGCAGATCTTATCAATCAAAACAGCAGCGGCGCCCAAAACAGGCACGGGTGTAGCGTCTGGGCGGCTGAAAGCCTATTGGCTGGAAATGCGCTGCTGTGTGGGGGAATCCTGTCACTTTCACTGTGTGTTACTTCCCTCGTGTGTTCTCTGCGTCCAAACACCACGAGGCTGGATCTCCTCCAGGTTGTGTTTTGACACAGCGGCTTGATGCCTCCTGTCACAGTGCGGCGACACCTTGACATTTCAAAACTGTAATGAATGTTGAAGTGCACATTGTGTCCAAACACACACCTTATAAAAGGCACCCTCAGGTCATTCATGGCATGCAGAGCTGCAAATTGTCCCTGCTCGTCCCACCACTTGCTGGCCAGTGACTGGAACCTCCTCACCTCGTCCGGGTCCACTGTGGTTTGGGAGGCTGAGCGAACACTGCGCGGCAAAACAGACAGGAGCACATCAACAGTGTGCACACAGCAGCTCATCCAGGCAGAGGACAGCATGGAGAAGTCCACGAGGACAAGTGTCTGCATCTAATATGATTCTACAATATCGGATGTTCAGTGCTGAGGAAATTAGTCTGCTGGGAGATTATTTGCTGGTTTTAGCTCCTTAAATGTGAGGATAATCTCCATTTTACATAATTGAACATTAAATTAGATTAGATTCAACTTTATTGTCATCGTGAGAGTGCAGCACAGACAACGACATGCAGTTTCTAATCAAAAAGTGCAAATAGTCATAATATCCTAAATATAAATACTTAAAAATAAATACTCTAGCTCTATCGCCAGCCTGTCTCAGGCCCTGCACACAGACAGCCGTGTGCTATAAACTCCGTTTATCTGATTGCGTTTGACCTTTATATCATTTGGCAACATATTGTTGGTGACATTTAGCGTCCCTCCTAACGATCTGTCCGGATCCAGGTCTGAGTGAGTCCTGGCTGCAGTACCTGGTGAGGCGCTGGCTCCTCACGCACACGCTCCTCGGTGACCGCGCCGCCGTCCAGCTGAAGCCGCAAGCAGCGGCGGCTCTGCGGCCGCACGGCGCCAGCATGAGGCGGCCCAGCTTGTTCCAGGACATTCTGCTGTCATAACACGGCTCAGCTGCTCGCCACGGCGGGTCTGTTTACCACTCCACGGAACCTAACCTCTGTATGCCCGTCGGTGCTCTGATCTTTTCTGCTCGGGTAGAAACTACACACACACTTTGGTTCCTACTTCTCTGACGCTTCACGGTGTTCGTAAGGACAGCGATTTAAAGGCTAAATAGAGGAGAAAAATGTCATATAGAAAGATTTAATAGTGTTAGAAATGGCCATTTAAATGTTAGGGCTCTGCTTTGGACAATAATTTAGATACATGTCTAAATGCCTTTCTGGCTCCAGGTCTTAGCACGTTTCATTGGCCTCATGGTGAAAACCTCCTCCAAGGTTCATCCTCTGACTTCATTTCACCCTCATCAGGTTTCAGTGACAACAGCCTCTACACACCGTATCTTCTAATAAGACTTATTTCCTGACTGTTTGAGCAATTCACGGGCCAAATCTGTGGTGCACATTTTCCCAGGAAACCCTTCATTGATGTGAATGGGATGACACTTTCAGGCATGAAGCCCTTCTGACCCTCAGGTGTTCTGCTCTTAACTTTGCAGCCCAGAGGACATTTCTTGGACCCTCATGAACCCATAGCTTTTCTGTCCTGTGTGATTCTCTGATGTAACATTACAAATCCTCGCCATGTCTGAAGGAACGCCGTGTGCTGCTGAGTGTTGCATTAAGAAACGAGACAGTGAGGCAGGACAAGGAACAAACAGTTTATTGGACATCTTACAATAATGTTTGAGGGGGAAAAAAACGGTGATCCTGTTACGCTTTAAAATGATGCAACGTCAGTTTTTAGTGTCCACAGTCTTATTAAGTTTGCATAATGATACATGTGAAAACTCCTACCATTCAAAAAGTCTCGTTCTTCAGTCACGTTAAAAATAACATATTTACAAAGATGAAAGAAATGTATGAGGGCGGTTCACCTACAACACTGCCTCTATAATGAGACAAGCCTGTTCAACTCATGGAATTTAAAATGGTAACGTGCACAGATCGGGACATTAACTGTGCTCCTCAGCGTCTGCTACGACGGGAGGGGGATGTTGACCTGAAAGAGAGGCGTGGACATACCATTAATACTGCACCAATCACACTTACCCATGCAGACTTCACAATACAAACATGCACAAGACCCACCCACCCACCAGAGTCCAAAAAACTGCACATCATCTCCATAAAGCTTGTGTTCAGCAGACTCTAGAGAAGTTAATCTACCCTGTAGTGCACAATGTAAGGCAAGACATCTCTATTTGGCCTCATTATTAAAGGCCTTATTTCAGTTTCCACATTTTAACAAGGTGCAACAAATCAGAGGCTTGGACTCTACTGAGGCCACAGGAGGGAATATTGAGACTTGTGACTCGTGGCAGTACATGTTCATAACAGTCACTCAATAATTGTCATAAGCTTCCTTTAAAAAGTCAGTGAAAATAGACTGATAACAAGGACTCCAGAGAATTGACAATGAGACATAAATTGAAAACATACAGTAGGAAAAGAAGAGAAAAAAACAAATACTACCTTGATCGCGACTTAGACTTGTGTTTGCGGCTTGCCTTCTTACCAGACTTGTGAGATTTTTCCGTCGACCGTGAGCGACTACGTTTGGATTTTTTGGATTTCTTTTCCTTGCTAACTTCAGGGGTAGGGGATCTACTAGAGTCAGAGTCTGAGCGCCTCTTGCTACCTCTGGCGGAGCCCTTCTTGCTGGATCTGCTATCCTGCCGGGAGTGCTTGTCACTCTGAGAGTCTGTGCACGAGTCGCTGTCTTTCCTTTTCTTCGATTTACCATTCTCCTCTGTCCCCACAAAGCTTCCTTTTTCCTTTTCCTTCTCCTTTTCTTTCTCTTTGGTCTTTGGCTTTTCCTTCTTCCTGTCTGACTCTTTCTCCCTGTCCTTATCCTTCTTTTTCTTGTCTTTCTCATGGCTATGACTCCTTTCCCTCCTCCTCTCTCTGTCTTTGCTGGAGGCCTTCTGTTTGTGTTTGCTGCTGCGACTGTGACTGCTGTCTCTGCCATCCCGGCTCCTTTTCCTCTCCTTCCCTCTGTCTTTCTCCTTTTCTCTGTCTCTGTCTCTGCTGCGACTGCGGCTGTCTCTGGCCCTGGCTCTGCCCCTGTCTCTCTCCCTGGATCTGGATCTACTCCTGCGGCTCCTGCGCTCCCTGGAATCACTGCGCTCTTTCTTGTGGCGGCCTGATCTCTCAGCGCTGCTCCTCCTTCTGTCCCTGCCCTTCTCACTACGATCGCTGCGGTGCCTGTGGGGGCTGTGGCTGCGGCTGCGCCAGTGAGCCTTGTGAGAGGAGGAGCGGCTACGCCTCCTCTTCCTTCGTGGGGAGGAGGATCGAGAGGAACTGCGGGAAGATGCAGAGGAAGAAGAGGAGGAAGAGGAAGAACGACGGCTGCTGTGGCTGGAGGTGGAGCGGGAGCTGCTGCTGTGACCGTTGGCTGGGGAGTCGCTCCCGCCGCGCCCTGATCGCTCCTTCCCTCTGCCTACGCGCTTGCTCTCACTATCCTCCTTCTCACTACGGGACCTACGCCTCTCTACCAAGGGCTCCGCCTCCCTCTCTTTTACTTCCTGTTTGTGTGGGTTCTCTGGCTGGCCCTCATCATACTCCCCCTTTTCTCTGCTCAATCTCTCCTTCACCATCTCTTCTGTAGAAACAAACAACAAACATACATGTTTAAGTAAACAAGGAAACGTCAGGTTCTGTAAAAACAAAGAACACACACACAGCTTTCCACGCCAACAATGGCTGTGAGCTTGAGTGATGAGGCTGAGATCAAGTCAGCACAAGTTTGAATGTTTTAACTCCCGGTCACACTGCGAGCATTTGCACAGATGCACATATGTGTTCAACTTATCCCAGCCTCAACATTTCCCTTTGTTTGCTTTCTACTCCAACTTGAATGCACATAGAAAAAGCAAGTGACATACAGAAGTAGTAAAAGATATGCAAGAAGTTGGACAAAAAAAAAAAGGTCTACCATCATGTTTATTTTGGTTCAGTGGTTTGGTTCAAAACTGTCAAACGTCATGTCTTACCGCGTGCAAGCAGAGCCTCTTGTGCTTGTTTTTCTTGCAGCTGCAGCATCTCCCGCTCTTTCCGGCGGAAGGCGTCCTGCTTCTCCCGAATGCGGTGCCGCAACTCCTCCTCGTCTGTGTCGGAGGATTCAGACCCTCGCACACTGCGGTCGTTGTCATCCTCACTCTCATCTGAACCATAGTCACCAAGCCCACCTGCCACAATAGAGGGTTGTTGAGTGTTGGAAACGATGAAGATCCATTCTCACATTCAGGTTTCACTCATGAAAACCCTCAATCCCAACCCAATTTCCCAGTGAAAGGCACTTAAACCTGCATAGCTGAATATCTCACACTGATAAACCCCATAAAAAGAAATACATATAGCCCTTTAAGAAAAACTAACAGAAACAGTTTGCATTAAAGAGCATGCTTCGGTCATTAAAGTGCAAAACTAAACCCAAGGCAGTCACTGAGATTCCACGTCTATCTGTAAATTAGGTTGTATATTTGGCTGCTGCCAGATTTTCACAGGTTCTTACTAACACCCCTCCATAAATTCAAAATATGAAATATTTTCCTTCCCTCCCCCCGGTGACAGAAAAAGGGATACTCACTGAGACCGGTCAGAGAAGCCAGTGCACTTGACTGTGCCAGCTGTTTTGCAGGAGCTTTGATTCACATCAACAACAGGAACAACATGTTAAAACACATACTGCCATTTTCTCAAAGGCAAGAGAGTCGCTAGAGAAGGGGATCACAGATAAAGCACTATTCACAAGAGCTGGCGTGGGCAACAAGAGAAAAACAAAAACAAAAAAAAGAAGAAAAAAAAAAACGGAGAAAAGAGAGAGGGTTAACAAACAAAATTCTGTCACACAATCCAAGTCAAACAGTCGGACAGGCGGGAAGAACCAATCTGTACTAATGCACAGTCACTTCAATGGAGGATGTCACTTGTATCTACAGGTGGGTGCTGGTCAGTCAGTGCTGAGACTTCATTCAGTCCTATCATTGTCTCTCAGTAGGACCTCCTACTGAATGTACCAGAAGACCAGGATCAAATACTGTTTGTGAAACAGAACATTGCTCTGCTTTCTCTCCTTCTGATGCATTAGCAGAGAATGGTTGAAAATGCATATCAGATATACTCCCATGTTTGCCCCTCAATCATCCTAGTTTACAGGGCATAATTTAGTTTCATTTAAAGACATTATTATGCATACAATGAATTGTCTTCAGATTTAAACATAATGTCTTGGTGACAAGCATAGATGATGCATAAACTGGAAAAGGCAAGAGCAGACCTCGAGTGGCTTTCCGATGAGCCTCTTTGGCCACGTGTTGGATCTCTTCATTAGTGACCTCAAGAAGGATCTCTGTGAGAAGTGTTTTTGTGATGATCATCTAAAGACAAAAATTCAATTCAATTTAATTCTTTTCAATAGATCATCTTCAAAAACAGATCAACTACAATCGTGTACATGCAGAAGAAATGATATGAATGTTCAAACTGACCAGCTGGAATTCTTTTTCCTCCTCAGTCATTTCAGGTTCACTGTCCTCTGCAAGAGGCGATGGGCTAAGGCCAGCAAACTCTTTCTTCATGGAGGTCTTTTCTTCGTCATCATTGTCGTCATTCCCCTCGTCATCACTGTCCTGATGCAGACAGAAGCAAGGACTCATATTCAATTAACAAAGCGGCAAAGCGTGCATCCTTTGTGACACCAATGTCAGCTGCAGTTCCAAAACATGCGCCACAGAAAACAGTTTATGACCTTGGATGTCCTTTCACCACGAACAACACACAACCATAACCTGTTTTTCAAAAGGAATCCATTTTGCTATCAAGGCCAGAAAGGGGTTGCTTACAAATTTGCTCTTGCGGGGCACTCGTGGCCCATCACCTTCTTCGTCTGCCTCGTGCTCTTTGCCGTCATCTTTTGCCATTTTTGCACGCTCTTTCTCCATTCGCTCTCGCTCCAGCTTCTTCTGCTTCTCTCTGTCCATCTTTTCAAGGCCCTCTCGGATCCATGCAGGTAGTGTGCGCCTTTTCACAGCATCTGGAGGTGAGATCCAAGGTCAAAATGAATTATCCACATACTACCATGCTATTAAAACGGAGAAACCCCTTTCGAGTCTTTACACTCTTGCTGACAACTTGTAAAATGCCTTCTGTTGAACTTCAAACATTCTGAACTGTTCAATTCTTAATTCAACTGTTAATCTGTCCAAATGGTACGTAACAGTTAACAGTAACTACTAATACAGAATAGTGCTTATAATACTACTTTATGTCTACTCTGACATGCCTCACTGAGAAAGTCAATTTTCCTACTTTGACATAAAATTAGGAGCATTATTTTATGTCACCCTCTTTGTGGGTTAGTGCACAAACTGCAATACATTCAACACACTCACCTAGTGGTGCCGGGGCCTCCTGCTTGACAGGGAGCTGGATAGGGGATCTGGGCCGGTCTCTGAACCCAGGTGGTCTGGCATCCCGTCTGTTCTGTGGAGGACCCTGCCAGTATGGGGAGTGAAAGCCTGCAGGTGCAGGTGCAAAGGACGAGGCAGCTCCATGCTGTGGAGAGACAGCACAAACAAAAAATTAAAGGTGGTTCCAAGAACAGACGGTCCTCTCTTAACTGCCACCAAGTGGCATGCACTCTACAGGGGGTTGTTGTCTTTCCCCAGATTAAGTTAGCTGACACTCATCCATCACTGGGTTAGAAAGCCGGATTGGTTTTAAAAAGGAAAAGAAGAAAAAAAAATCAGCTGATAAAATAATACCAAACCATGCTGGATCCTCAACAAGCCAACACTTTCCTCTGCACCGCATCAAGAAAGATACACCTAGATGCTGGGACCCGGCACAGTTTCTACGGATTGCTCCTTCTTGAGTTACTTGGTTGCACACTAAAACCCAAACGCTTCAACAGTTTCTACGGTAGCATCTGCATACCTGATAATCAAACTGGTTCATGGCCATGGGGGCCATGGCGTAGCTGTCGGGCTGTGCCCCATACCCATGGCTGTTCTGGGGGTAAACCCCGTGGTGGGCTTCAGAGTTGAACTCCACGCTGTCCTGGCTGTTGCTGTCCTCACTGGGTTTCACCACATCCATCGGTCCTGAACCTGGAGGGATCCAGGCCTGCTCAGGGGGTGGAGGAGGAGGGGGCTGGCCATGTATTCCCCATTCTGTTAATGACAACATAATTAATAAGCAAAAGCCAAAGCACAAAATGAACTAAAGGACAAAAGGAAATCTTGTTTATATTTCTCACCATCCGCTCAAGAATACTGAATGTAAAGAATTTTCCTGTACAATTTCCAGTACCAGAAAAATCAAAAAGAGAAGATTGGGGCAGAAACAACGAGTCAATAAAGACATAAAGAAACTTCATGTAGTCCAAGGGGTTAAACTTGTACCTGGCTGCCACATTCTGCCAAATGCTGGGTCACCCTGGAAGGCGCCGTGGTTGCTCTGTCCGACAGGTTCTAGGCCTGGGATGTCCTGGCCATTGGGCTGAATGTTCTGCTGCTCTGCACCTGTTGACTCTTTCTGGGCTATCCATGCCTGTGCCAGGGCAGCCCAGTCCACTTGACCTTCACAAACCCAGAAAATACACCCATTTATTTGAAAACACACCCATACAGAAGCTATTACAAGACTGGTGAAACTCTAATTATCAGTGCTGGCTGAGTAGTGGGTAGATGTGCAAAGGCACCCTTCAAGTGCAGATCTCTTTGGAGGAAAAATTTTCCGTGGTGCATCACTCACTAACCTGGATCTTGCTGGTGCTGGAAAGACTGCATCCATTGCTGCTGGCTCAGAGGCCACTGTGGCCAGGGCTGTCCTCCCTGATCCCACATCACTCTTCTCTGGATTCACACCTGAAACATCAAGGCCAGCTGCATTTTAATTTTGATTTGCAACCTCGGCATCTCTTTTGCTGACACGACAAGAGCTGCAGCAGTTTTTGTGCTAAAAGATTACATCTGGGTCTCGCCTGGTGTCCACAAATGGGGTAGCGTTAGCTTCGATGTGCTAACGTTACCACAGGCAGACCGGCTATCTGTTTGTTTGTGACTCCCGTTGGCTGGGGACCTTTTCGCGTGTTGGTGGCAGAAGCAGAAGCTATATAATATGGGGTCTTGTGTCATTACTGACGCATGATACTGAAATAAACTCGGGGCCAGTGAAATTCAAACCTCTGAGCCAGGCTCTGATCATGCGTTTGTGAGCTAAGGAAGCTCAACCAAGCTAGCGCGAGCGAACGTTTCAGCTAAGCTAAAAATGAAAGCTAACCGACAGAAACGTTAGCACCATTATCTTCCTGGGTGAGCAAACGTGGCTTTACATTTCAATTAAATACCCTACGAGTGGGAACGTGTGGTTAACAGTAATTTGTGCTTTCAGTAACATAGCCCCCACCTTTTCCAGCAGATTCTCTCCACCGCTGCGGTTCCTAATCAAAATGGCTGCAGAAGTGAGTCGATCGGAGGAAGTGTGAACAGGGGATCTGCTGCTGCCTTCAGAGGCTGTCCAGAGTATTAGAATTCAGGCTTTCATTCAGTTATATTTTTGTCACCTTGCCTGCATTCTAAAACGCATGGGCGCAAGTTTTAAATTCATGGAATAGAAAAATGAAGAGGTTCTCCATCTAGTCTCTGACTCTGTATTTAGTGGGCAAACTATGCAGACCACCGACGTGTTGATGTCATTTTTGGGGCAGTTGTCCGACGAGTGGTACGTAAAGGCAGCATTGAGATTGCGAAATATTCAGATGCTGATGGGATTGATGATAAAGCCGCAGTGATGCTGGACAAGTGCATTAAAGTCAGTCAGGTGATTTAATTCTAAAAAACGGTGCGTTCAATAAAAACTTCATAATGTTGATTAAATTAATTTTGCAATGAATTCAAAGGGCATTGTTCTGAGTCGAGGATTCTTGTATTTTTTTTTTCTGTAGTCCTTGATAATAATAATAGTTCCCTTTGCCATTTTTTTAGGTGTTCATCAAACAAGACGATTTTAGATCCATCTGGTCTTCATCACACATATTCAGACATACCCATGCGTATTATAACAACTTTCATAAGGTCCCTGGTCATCCCCGGTCAATCACATGACCAAATATGAAATGTGTCATGAAGAGTTCTGCAAGGTTGATCCCAGTGGCTCAGCAATGAGAATCTCTCTGCAGACTCCCCAAACTCTTCAGCCTGAACACACTCTGTTCATTTGTGTCTGGAGGATCAACCGTGTTTCAGTACTCTCGAGTCGTTAGTTGAATTGGAAAATTGTTATTAGAATGTCTTTGTCACTTTGATTGTTAATCCTGCTCTGAGTTCTGCAGACCTGCTGGGACATCAGCTCCTATACGTATCAGGTAAGAGCCATGATAGTTTTCATATCACATACAAACACACACACACACACACACACACACACACACACACACACACACACACACACACACACACACACACACACACACACACACAGTCCAGCACTACACCTGCCCTCCTCCCCGTTCATGTCACACCAACCTGTCTGTAATGAGGACAGACACAAACAAATACAAATGATTTTTTTGTTTGTTTATTGTTTACAAGAAAAACAAAACTAAGTTCTTGACAGTTTCAGTATGTCAATTCTCAACATTGTTGGTATCAAAGTCAACAAATATCAGAGAATGTGTTCAAAACTGAACAAAAAATAAATAAACCATCACATCATCAAATTAATATTTAGTAGTCTTGCCATTAGCACGCAGTAGAGCTCTAATCCTGGCTGCCATGTTGCCCACCAGCCTTCCACACTGTTGAGGGGTAATCTTGTCCCATTCTTCTGGAATTACTGCTTTTAATTCTTCGGTTTACACTTTGAAACAGATGTGTGGCAAGGGGCATTATCTTGTCGAAACAGTGCACGTGCAGAAGGGAGCATGTGGGTTTCGAGAATGGCACAATGCTTGGCAGAGTTCAATGTGCCATCACAGACAGTGAGACGACCAACACCAGCAGCACTCATGCATCCCCAAGCCATGATACTGCCTCCACCATGCTTGACAGTAGGTACTGTACATGCTGGAGATAATGCTTCGCCTGGCCTTCTGTGTATCCTCACATTAGCAGGAGGAAGATAAAGCTGGAAACTGGACTCATCTGACCACAGAATCTTCTTCCAGTTCCTGGCTGTCCACTTCTTGTGTGCTTGTGCCCAATGACGCCGGGCTAACCTCTGTCTCTCATCGATCAGGGGCTTCTTGACAGCCTTGTAGGACCTTAAGCCATGATCTAAAAGTCAGCCACGTACAGTGCGGGTGGAACACTGGACACCAGTTTGGTTTGACCACTGCAGCTGAAGCTCCTGTGATGTCATTCAGTGGTTTTTCCTGCACATGCAGATCAGGGTGTGGTCATTTCTTGCTGAAGAAACCCTTGAACGCCCAGATCTTGGTTTGTCTTCTAAGATGTTGGTTTGTCTATATTTCTGCAGAGTGTATCCAACCGCTGAAGGACTGCATCTGCACTTCCTGGCTATCTGGCGGCAGCTGCACCCTTTCTGGCTGAGAATCTGTATCTTCAGGCGTGTTTCCTGCTTTAGATTCCTTGTTTCAGCCATTTTTGTCTCTGAAGAACTTTCATGTGTCTTTCAGTGTGCTGGCTTTATATAGACATGAAGCACGGCAACAAAAATTGTGTCTTTTAATAAAAAGCACGACCTTCATTAGTGGATCACTGGTACCAAAATGACCCAATACTCAAAATTTCTTTTGTATTTTTATGGAACCAATCAATTTTTAGTTTTTAATGTTTTTTTTTTTTTTTTAGGATTTATCTAGTATTTTGCCTGTGACTGTGTTAAAAGAAATTGCACTTGAAGACCTAAGAGTGATTCTTAATGCAATATTTCACAAATGCATGGGGTGTCCAAACATTTTTTTCCACCACTGTAATACTACTGAAATATCTGCAGAGGTGTGTCAGAGTAAATAAAGATAGAATACGGCATAAATGACAAATAAAAACCCTTGCACAACTTCTGAACATTACCTGTGCCTTAAGACTGATGCTAATAAAGTGAAGCAGAGAACAGTTAGAGGCATGGTACCAAACTGTAAAACTCATTCCATTTACATGTCACTATATGTATTCATTTCATCTAAATGCGACTGTTTTTGTTTTGAAAAATCTGTCACCTCATACATGTTGCCATCCAAAGAGAGACACACAAAGACCTCGAGGTTTGATCGTGTTGTATTAATATTACGATTCGACCACTAGATGGAGACATAGAGCGTGTGTCCGTACGGACGGCTGGGGCGCAGTCCTGTCATAATGCCAAGAAAATGACTGAAAATGGCTGCACGTGACTCTAAATGACCCGCACTGGTCATTCAGTTAGCCATTACTAGTGGTTTTATGCGACCAAACATCTGATTCCAAAAACAGCCAAGCCAAGGCAGACTCTGTACCTGTAAATGTTCGAGAATTGTTGGACAGTTTATTCTGTGGAAGTGCATTAAAGCCAAGCTTTATCACCAGATGAACCCACGAGAGAGCAGTGGGACCAAAGTAAGGTGTGGACACCCATTCAGCCCCTATGGATTGTTGATAAGTCAATAAACATTCCATATATTCAATATAATATCAGTCGCGGAAAGTAACTAAATATTTCCCATCTACTACATGTTTTTTGACTGCTGTACTTGTTATTTTGCAGGTTCATATTTCATATGAATAGCATGTGATCAGGTTAATGAATACCATGCTGTTAAGCATTTAAGTACCTACAGTATAAAGTGGTTAAAACTTGCTCCACTTCGACCAGCAACATTAAAATGCTGCTTACACAATAATGCATCAGCATCAATAATCCAGCACTGACAGAAGCCATTCTGCCACCTGATGAGTACTTTTACTTCAATGCTTTAAGTGCATTTTGTTGCAACTTTTAGAATTTTACTTCAGTAGCATTTTGAATGCATGACATTTACATAAGAGTACTTCTACATAGTGGCATTGCAACTTTCAAGTAAAGGATCTCAATCCTATTGCATATCAGCAGACATATAAAAATTACAGTATATTATGACACAGGGCCTCTGAAGAACAGGAGGGGAAGATGAGTTAAAACACAGCAGAAGCCTGGTTGAGACTCATCATTTCAGTTTAAATATTGAGCATCAGGTCGTACAGTGGTAACTGCTACACAGAGAACTTGAAGCCTTCGTGGCCCATGAGGCCGTGCTGAGGCAGTCTTTGCTCTGTTGGTGATCCTGAAATTTCTCCAACGATGTGCTGGCATTTCTTAAATCATAAATATCTCTCCATCAGTAGAGGGCAGCATGCTCTCAGCATGTATTGGTGCCTTTCCTGTACACATTTAATTGACATTGAGTGACACACACAGCAAAACACTTTAAAGCCATAAAAGAAATCTAAAATGCAGCTCAAGAAAGTGCAGTATTACAGATGGATGAGTGGGGCTTCAGTGTTAGGTGAGTGCGCTGTGCTGAAATCTATTTAACACATGCTCTGTCTTAGGAAAGGGTTCTGTGCAGGTGTTGTTCAGTGCTCTGTGCTTGGCGTTAATAGGCAGTGATGTATATGCACTGTGAGGGGCAAAGCCTGAGGGATGAGTGTGTGGACGTTTGCATGAGGAAGATGTGTTGAGTGTTAATGCAGGGTATGAGCGCTGCGATGTCAACAAAGGTGAGACTGACAGTGACAATGGCGTGCATGGTGAGAGCAGTAAAATTTAACCTCCACTGCTGGTAGATAGGCAGTCAGTAACGAGCATTCCAGCATTACAACTGTCTCACACGGGGGGGGGGGGGGGGGCTTTCATTAAGTGAGATTAAATCACATCTAATGCCTCAGTTGCATGTCCCCGAGCCAAGAGCCACCCCCGCTTTAAAAATAGACAAATACATTTCAGAGAAGATTTGCTCTTTTTGTTGGTGGCGGCTTGACAACCTGTTTTAACGTTCCAGCAGCATGACTGGGATGTCACAGCGTGTGGGAAGGACAGGACACGTAAGGCGATGTTTTTGGACGTTGCCCTTTTCCAGATTCCACACCCACCTCCTCTTCACCAGCTCGCGACATGTTCTGAAGCAGTGCTGCTTTGCACCCGTCAGGGCCGATCACTGATGGAGACGGCTCGAATGCGGCCCCGTGGGATCCGCTGCGACAGCCGAGAGCAACGGTGGACAACATCTCGCTTCGAGTAAAAACAGGGTGACATCCGAGTCCAAAGCACAAACAACAAAACCGTCCTCTTCTGCCAGCGCCGCTGCACAAGAGGGGCTGACACGTGAAGAGAAAGATGAGTCTTGCAGAATATTCAGTTCATAAATTAGATTTATTTTCATACAGTATTTAGTTATACTCATTCCAAATGTTGATCATTTCATAACAGAAATTAAATGATTTTCTGGAAACAATTCTGTCTTGAGGAAAAACCCTGCACGCAAGAAGCACCATGGTTTTGTATTGTTTCTAGTATGTACAATTAGATACACTCAGTACTATTTCTGCGTACAGTAAGTTATACTGTACATAAATACTGTATGTCAGACACATCCCTCTTTGCATTTGCCTATGCATATGTTTTTCGTCTCACCATGCACAGGCTTCTTAAACCTGAAGCACAGGCACTGAATTTGACCTTGTTTCATAAGAAAATAACAGACCTCTAGATTCTGGTGCGCGTGTTCAACCCTTTCCCTTTGACTGTTTTGGCAAATGTCCGACAAGCAAGAAAAATGTTTTCATTTAAAATATTTTCATAGAAAAAGATGAACAACTCATTTGACATAGACATTTCAAGAAGAGGCAATACATTCATTAGAACATTAACCCATGCACATTACAGCAAAGATGTTTTTTCTAGCGAGGCTTGAAGCCTTTATGTTTTTTATAGCTAGTTTTTACTCAATTTTACTGATAGTATGAGGGAATTAAAAATCAGTCTGTCACAGCGCTGACCAATAGTTGAACATCTTAATGGGTCTGGTTGTGCGCCTACGCAGTAACAGTAGAGCTGAAACACAATGAAGGCAGACAAGGTGCTTTGTTGGTCTGATAAACATCTGAGTACGTTTGTTTGTGCAACGACACTCGAGAACCACACTGATGACCTTGAGAGATTCAATGTTAAAGAAACTGAATGAAGTAAACGTGTGTGTTCTGTTTTCCTGCTGTGAGTTGCAGCTGCAAAACTCATCTTTGGCAAATGTAATTCACTGATAGTCTTACATTTATACATTCTGATGTGCTAGAAGAACAATCTATTCAAAGTAGGCTGTAAAACAACAGCTGTGCTACTCCTTAATGGTGCTATGTGTAGCAATTTCAACCAGTATGTCGATGTACACGACTATAAGCTGTGACAGCTTGGCTATTATTATCGTCATAAATAAATAGCGCAAAAAAGAGACAATTACTGGTCACTCTTTGACGCCATTAGTGCTGTATTAGTGCTTGGATTTTTCAACCATATTTTCCCATAAACTCTACCACCAATGATATTGCTACTTGTCCTCATGCATCTTCTCTTTACTGAAAAGGACAAACGTGTCTGAATTCATTTTTCTTACCATCTATTGTCTGTCATAGTCAGACACAATCATGCACACTTCTTAACAAAAACCTGAGCCAGTGCCACACAATGAACTTTTTTTTTTGTGTAGAATACAGACAGAGGAAAATCTTCTCCATGACAGTCGTGAGTGTTGTTAATTACACCGACTATAATACTCTCTCAGATGTAATGTGGCGATGGTTTACTGATGTGCCAATGATACACATAGCACCTTAAATCTACATTCTCTCGTCTGTTGCTCACTCAGTCACTCACGTGTGTGCCTGTGCGCACACACAACTGACATCAACTAGTTAGTGCAGCGTAGTTTAGCATGCAATAATTCTGCTCTTTTCCTGTTAGTTACCGTAGTGAAACTCCTTCATGCAGTTATCTCAGGCACGTGATCGTAACAGAGACAGATGATAAACAGCTCAGGTTCAGCAACGCTCTTTTCTCCCCACCTCGTTTTAAAGGGTAGGACTTTCAAAACAGGAAACATGAATGAAAATCTGGGCTATATCAAAGCGGAAAATAATAACTTAAACATCTGATGTCTATCTTTTATACATCTAAGATATCCAGAAGTCCCAATCTTGACTGAGGATTTATATGCGAAAGACACAGCGGTCATTCCTCTCTTGTAAGACAAGTGAATGCACAGTGAAGTCTTTCCCTCTTCTTCCCTTCACCTACTTGCAGACTCAGTAAGAGGAGGAGTGCAGGGACGAGCCAAAAACAACACAAAGCAAAAGAGAGATGTAGGGAAAAATACTTCAGCTATTCACATTACAGCATTTCCTCGTAGAAGAGCAGGTATGCCTGAGAGTTGAGTACCCTTGACTCTGGTACTGACTGAACGGTGGTATCACTGATGTACACCCACTGGCCCTGGGAGCTGCTGCCTGCGTCCCTCGCACCTGAAACACACACACACATACACAGTGTTAATATCATGGGGCACAGAGACGCATTTGAGAAATAAGCAGCACCCTGGTGTTGTCTCTGCCATTTAAAAAACAAGGAGGCACTCATCCTTTGGTGGTGCTCTTCTGTTATTTTCTGAGTCTGACAAAAGTCCAGCGTGCGTAAACAATCTTGTTCAGTGTCCAGATGTGTGGACGAACACAACAACAAAGCTAAAATAATGCCAAACTAACAGAACACATTTGTTTAAGCTGTTCAATGTCACAGGGGGACCAAAAGTTATACTCTGCTCTGACCGTCAATTAAGCTGCAGCCATCACACCTGAAACACAGAGCCACAAAGATGTAGATAATTCAACAGGTAGGAACTGTGGACCACACTCTGCCAGCAGTCGTTCAAACAACATGTGTGATCCTCGTGTCATTACCAACATGTCAAGTCTTACATTAGCTTGTTAACAGGAAGGACAAGTTTTACAACTACCTTTCAGCACTCAATACTGTAAATCTAGACACTCTCCTTGAGAGGGAGACAAAGAGAAAGAGACAACAACATGGATATATAGAACAGAAAGACCTCTATTCATCCTGCGCTTAGTAGAGGACATTTTCAATTATAACAGTAAGGCCTTTGCTGCAAAATACACGAACAGCGCACAAACACACAGACACAGAATGGATGAAAGGTCTTAAATGGGCTCAAGAGAGCCAAACCCTGACCTGACAGGTTCCTGTGGTGCAGCTCTGTCCTCCTCTGGGGAGCGCGCACTTTTACGTATGCAGTGTAGTGGCCCCCTCGCATTGAACCACTATGTTCCACAATCCCATACAGGCTGTAGAGGACACGCTCACCGGCTGCCAGGTTCTAGCAAAAAATGAGAAAGAAGATTAGCAAAAAGGGAAACGGATATAAAAAAGGAAAGGTAGAGAGGTAAAGGTCTCCAGGAACAGTACCAACCAAGGACATTCATTACTGAAAGAGTGAAGCAGAAACCTTTGGTACAGTAACAGAAAAGCAGTGGTAAAAGTAAGACAGTTTAAAAACCCCTTTATCATTAGTTTGACATAGAAGAAATTAATTCAGTTTCAAGTACACTGGATATATTTCAACATTGCATTAGTAGTTAAATACCTTGCAGGATGCTGAGCAGAATGGAGCAAGATCCAAGATCAGGGGAAAGTCAACATGGCGGTTCACTTTTCGTAAGTTCATCCCTGCCTTAAAATACAAACAGAGAAGGCCACGCATTAACATTTAGGCCTCCACAACACAAGCCCCTCACACAGTTGCTGTTTAAGATTATGTGAAAGAAAAGGCAGCCTGTGCTCACCTGATGGAAGCGTTTAAGATGCAATGTGATGACAGGAGGCAGGGACGAGATCAGCATTTGCTTCCTAGCGCTAGTGTAAATCTTCTCCACCTTCTTATCTATGCCAACGACAAAAAACATCAACAGCAGGATTAACGGTTCAAACACTAAATCTGTTTTATTTTAATGAACAAAGTCATGAATCTCTTGAGAAAAAAAGGTCCGAGTGATTAAGACAAACACAGAACACAGCAAACAGTCATGACAAGACCATACAAGCATCTGGAGCCATGGAGAAACTGACAAGTGCAAACAGTGATGTGTGCAAACAGACCCTGCTACTGATGAACTTGTCAAGGATTTAGATGGTAGTTGTGTATCTAAATATATATCTGCAGACTATGATACTCCACTCTAGCACTGGACACCGGAGCCACCCAGGGCTATGTGCTCAGCCCCCTCCTGTTACTGCTATACACCCATGAATGCCAGCCCCGATTTGGACGCAGCACTCTGAATGATCATTGGCCAAATTTCAAAGTTTCAAGTTGTTGCATGGGATGTGCACGGCCCAGGACAGGAGGGCTCTGCAGCAGGTGATTAAAGCCACTCAGCACATCATCAGTACCCATCTACCGAGCATCAGTGATATCGGTGAGGTGCCGGCACAGAGCCCAAACGATACTCAAAGACAGCCACCGCCCGTTCACCTTGCTGCTGTCTGGTAAGTAATACAGAAGTACCTGCTGCTGTACCACCAGGCTACTGGGCAAATCTTCCCTCAGGCTGTGGGACTCCTCAATTCAACCTCCACAATCCACCATAATGAATAGTTTTACTTGCCTGACTTATTATTCAATCATCCATTTATATCATTTTTATTTTGTCAGTAGCATGAAGGTATTACAGCTGGCATCTGTGTTGTAAAATGACAAATAAATAAACCTTGGACCTTGCAAATATGAGTGTTTGGAACATGGACAGCATACAGCAAAGAACTGAATGATGCTGCAGGCTTGGATTGAGAAGTTTCTATGGTTGTTTTCATATTTTCCACAGCCAAAACTGGTCATTGTTGTACTATTGTAACTGACAAGAATTCAAGAGAACCACATGCTGTGAAGGAGTCAACTACCAAACCTTTAACAGTCAAGCCTACGGGGGATGAGAGTTCAATATGGAAGATAGATTTTTGTTACTAGTTGCTCATCTTCAAAGTGTGTTGTCGTTGCAGATGTTTTGTCTTACCGGCTGAGCTGCTCTTGCGCAGCTGTTTCTGTCTGCGTTCAGTGCAGCTCTCACACAACAGCTTGTTGTTGCCCATCAGCAGTTCCACAGAGGTGAACTGGTGGAGGCAGGACTGGATGGAGCACTCCTTGGAGCTGGGTGTGTAACTGTGCGACAGAGCCTGGAAGGCCCCTTGGTGGTGTTGATGGTGGAGGTTATCTCGTGACAGCGTTTCTCCCTGCTCCTCTGGAGAACAGCGTGTAGAAGGAGAGCAGTCGGCAGAAGTGAGGCCAAGGTTGGCTTTAGACACTGCAGTAACTAGCTGCTCTACGGCGCCACCTTGCCTCATGGAGGAGGGGGAGGAGGCAGAGATGGGCGTAGGAGATGGAGTGAGGGTGGAAGTGGACGATGGGGTGGACATGTGCCCGTGGCTGAAGGAGGAGGTGCGTGGTGACCACTCGCTCTCTGAGGCCTCACTGTCAGCGTCATTACTGCTGTCCTGAGCACCCGAGTCTCTTTCACTGCCATCTGATAGGCTGATGGCAGCAGCCGTCTTGCAAACGGAAACACCACGGGCTGATCCACCAGCTACCCCCTCTTCTTCTGGCCGCTCTGCACTGCAGCCTGCTCCCTTCTCCTCCACAGAGCTTGAAGATCTTCTGCTTTGCTGCTTCTGAAGGAAAGAAGAACAGACATTAGCCCCTTTCAGAGAGGCAGACTCTGCCAGAACTATTTTTTCCATGGCTCAAATATAAATACAAACATTCACGCTGCAAGTCACAAGAGCTCCACTGGTTTTGTGAGTAAGTTTTGCTTTGTGTTTCTATTGGTAGTGAGGATACAAAAAGAATTTACAGGGCCAGGCTTTGTCTTCTTTCATCACACACATGGAGAAAAATTGATCCTGACATGAAATGAATAAAATGTCTACATTTGGCCCAGGCTTTGAACATTGCAAAAATACCTGTCCGCTCAGCTTCCTGGTGTTCCTGTTGACAGAGTGCACTGCTGAAAGGACCTGGTCACTGTGAGTCAGGTGGGTGTCCTGCTCCCGGCCGCCCTTCCCCAGCCTACCAGGGTTGGTTGGTTTTGATATCTGAGCACGACAAATAAAACATCATCTGTTCTAAGTGGAACCACAGACAGCATGCCATGGCAATGATCAGCTGTTTTCAGCTGAAAACAATTAAACAAGCGCAAACGTTTACCGATGCTTACTTGCTAAGTTAGTTCTACTGTATGAGAGTGATATTCATCATCATCCTTTAATATAATTTGCACTGACTTTCTAATGCACAACTGTGGCAGCTCACCCTCTCCTCTATGATGGGTAAAGAGATGTCTATGAATGCCTCCTTCACTGTGGAGATCTGAAAGCAAATGAGAAATGGACTGTATTTATATCGTGACCACTCAAAGTGCTTTACAACACATGGCTCATTAACACACACACACACAAACCACACACACACACACACACACACACACACACACACACACACACACACACACACACACACACACACACACACACACACACACACACACACACACACACACACACACACACACACACACACACACACACACACACACACACACAAAGACGCAGCCACTGGGAGTAATTTGGGGTTCAGTATCTTGCTCAGTGGTACTTCGATATGTAATTTGGTGGAGCCGGGAATCGACCACCAAGCTTCTGATTAATGGACGACCTCCTGAGCTACTGCCACCCGAGAGTCAGTGTCAGTATATTCGTTCATCAGCTTCCTAAAGAAACATAATCACAGCCAGTTGCTAACAATAAAGCTGTATTTTCAACTAGTCTACGTGGAGATGTGGGAACCGGCTGTTTCTTTGCTTTTTCCTTTCCAGGTCCACACCTGGTGCTCTCTACCGTCAAGGATATTCTTTAGTTTTCATAGTGGCAGTTGCTTTGTTAACAACTCCGAGCTCCAACGTTTTATTGTTAATGCCTGCTGCAAACAGTTTGAGCTGGTCCTTGAATTGCTTTTTTGTTGTTGTTGTTGTTTTTTTTTTCTTTTTCTGTTGGCTTTTGTTTCCTCTGACTTTAGTCCATCATGTAACAGCTGGAAGAGAAATAGCAACTTAATGTTGGTTAGAATCACTTCAGATGAGTGATAAATATCTGCCTGTTTATAACCTGTGGAAAATATCAGTGTTGCTGGAAATTGTGCAACAATCTGCTGAGCTTCCTGCAGCATTTGTTTAAAGCAGTAGCAAAATTAAATTAAATATTAAGAAAGGTGGGGAAGGTTTCACAGCACACATGTATTCTGAAGCAAGTGCTGTCTAAATATAAGGATGGCTGAAGAAAGTGTGGACTTGTTGACGACTCTGTTGTGCTCCGTTTGTCTTCCATTGAGGGCAACGCACTGAGCCATGCCTGACTGGTTCACACTGACTACTCACATCGTTGGCTATAGTTCACCCACATACACTTACATGCTCACACTCCTCGCACATTATTGTGTTGGTCAGCTCGCCTACAAAGATGCGGTCAACGAAGTTCATCCTCACACCTTCCTTCCCGTATGCTAGTGGGAAAGAGAGACATAGTTTTCATTTGATTCCATTGGTGCATTTTGTAATGAATAGTCTGTCAATTCACCCCAATAAACCATTTTCTAACACTACTATCACTATAATACCTGCAGTCAAAGCTGAGAACTAATAGTATGAACCGAGCTTCTCAGGCTAAAAAGTGCAGATGCAGAAAAACGTTTTGGCATTAAAATGACAATTGTCAAGACGGTCTGATACTTAACACAGGTGAAACACAGGCCTTTAAATCAGGAAACAGAGTCCTTGCCTAGAGTCCTAGGACAGTTAACAGGTATGTCACTGATTACTGACTGATTTATTGATAATATGAATAACAATTAGCAGTTAACACTGACATAACACAGACAATACTGTCTTCAATCAAAGCACCCACTGCCTGATAAGTGACTGAGCTGTGTTGCCATTAACTGCCACAAGATGGGGCTTTTGATCTTGGCCAGCTATCTACTGCAGCGAGCATACGAACCTTTGACTTGGCGTTTGGTGTCTTCGTCTGCTGTCTTCTCTGTGGGATTGTTGAAAGCCTTCAGAATTCCTGCTTTCACCCTCTGAAAAAAAACAAAGAAAACCATGCTACAATGCAGACTTAAAGCTATGCCCCTAGATGTTAAATAAACACACAAATTCCCCTCAGTTTTTTTCCCTTTCTCTGCATTACATCCATTAGTGACATATCAAAATCTAGCCTGCAGCTCAGTTTGACAGGTATACCTATTATAAGCATCATTAGTGTAAAATAATTATTGTGCTTGTCTAAAAACGTTAACATGTAAATCTCTTCATTAACTGTGGTGTGTGTGTGTGTGTGTGTGTGTGTGTGTGTTCTTCACGGGGCTCTCTTATTGAAGGTGACATGGTCAGTGAGTGTTGGTGAGAGAGCTGTGAAGAGGCACAGCCACAGTAAAGCACCAATCAATAGATAATTGGCCACGGTCTATGTCTGCGGTCGAGACCAGTCAGCCCCCATTGTGCCGAGACCCGTGCACTGGACTGGCTATTTAGGTCAAAAAGTCCTGTTAATCCCATCCTGGCCGGCCTGCACCCCACTCAGTCAGCACAGTCAGACCAGGCTTAGGCTCTCCTACTAATTAATTACCAGTAACCCCCATCCTCCCTCTCTCCCTGTGTGTACTGTCCCACACACTATGGGCTGTGAGGGGGGTTGGGGTTGCTGGTACAAGGGTGCAGGGGTGGAAACTAAAATGAAGACAGGGCAAAGAAGGACAGTCCATGCCCTGAGAGTGTAATATCTACCGTCTCAGCTAAATTAGTGATAATTGACTGGGGCCCAATTAGCATATTTAGATCTCTGATACTAATGGCCAATCAACACAAACACTTAGGCCTCTAAAAGGTTGGTGACGCCGACTGCAAAAACACCAGTTTCCCACTCTGACCGACACACACCCACACAAAAACACACACAGGACAGTGTGTGTATATTATTTGGATGATATTTGTAAGTCACTCAAACGTGCCTATTCAAAATGAATATTCAGGTTAAGAATAAAAATGTTCTGTGTTTGAAGAATTTACACTAACAGAACTTCAAAAACACATTTCATAGTTTTTACAAAAGTTAGCAATAGAATTAATATTTCCACTCATTTAAAAATGTACTCAATTATGCATGTAGGCTAAAATGCCACTGTATGTCTGAGTGTGCTGGGCAGGATAAATGAGCTTTTGAGTGAATGAATAGAGGAGGCTGTACCCCTACTTCTATGCACTGGCTTGATTGGATTGGGAGACAGGCTGATGAGTGAGTGAGTGTGTGTGTGTGTGTGTGTGTGTGTGTGTGTGTGTGTGTGTGTGTGTGTGTGTGTGTGTGTTTGCGTGCGTGCGTGTGTGTGTGTGTGTGTAGGAGGGGGGCGAGGGTGACCCTCAAGCACAAAGGGACAGCCCTGGAGCTCATTCAGCAGCTGTGGGTTTCCCAAGATCACACAATGATGCCGGTCGTGCCACTTGCAAGTCCCCTAAGTGGCACAACTGTCAGCGTTCACAAGTTTGAATGGGAGCAGAGGAGCCCAGCCCGAGGCCCCTCTTGGGTCTGGGGCTGACCACTAAACACACCCGCTAACTTCTCCTCCTTGGTTCACACAGCCACTGGTGGGGCCACGGGGGGCAGCTCAGCCCTGCAAAGGCTGCTGTGGATTCTCCTAATTGCTCTATGAAGGGTTTTATGGGGGGAGGGGGGGGTTCACTGTCCTTGCCAAAAACATGGCACCATAAGGTTAAAACACAAAAACTGGCCAGCCAAGCAAAAAGAAGATATTGGTTCTGTGAGAGCACACAGCCACCCAAAAACACACAGCAAGATTTCTTACATTATGACTACACTCATCTCGGATGGATTTTAATGAAGTATAAAATATACCGTACAAGTGGAGGGTTGATAATTCTGATGACACATGGCCGCGACAAAAATGACTTCATCATTTGCTGAGATTAATGGCTCTCAAAACGAACAGAATTTCAGACATATGTTTGATAGTTCGTGCTGTTAGTTAATCAACCACAAGCAGAATTATATTAACTAATCGTAAAACAGCAGTTTTTCCTGCCACACAGCAGTATTTTTTCATTGATTGCATACCATCTTGCAATACAGTAATCAAGCAGAGACCTAATTTATTGACATATTTCAACGTCGATTTATGCCTTTATGCTTCTCATGCCTTTGCTATAGTAGGAGTCCTAATTTTGCGACTGGGTCTTTTCCAAAACCAGCGATACAGAAAAAGTTATGTTTTGACAAATAACCTTGTAGGTGAAGACTAGGCATAGGACTGGTGTTTTTCCACCCTAACTTAGGAGTGAACTTCAACAAAGATGGTGCAACCCAGTACTGGAAACTAAAAATAATCCAGCTGAGGCAGAACAATAGATTTCTGGAAAACTCTCCCACTGTCACTAGTAAAAGCTGTTATGATGGCAGTTCTCCTCTGATTTTTATATTTCCTTCAGTCATTCCACCATGCATACCACAAAGCTTTTTAAGAAATTAGACTCTATCACACACTGCTTTAACTGGCACTATAAAGCTGTGCATATAAGCAAGAAACACCTGTGTGAAGTTGGAATTTCACTGAGGGCACGGCGGAGGACATCTTGGCCTGGATTTCAATACAGTGAGCAGTCTGTCACACAACCTTTCCCCCAGTCCTTCTGAACAGAACAAATCTTTATATGGAGGGAACCTCCTGGTCCAAATATCGAAAAGAAATCTAATCAAAGATGCCAAGAGACAGCCCAGTCTGTGACCACCACACCTTTAAACCATCCAGCATGGGTTTAGTGTTTGCTCGCCATTACAGGAAGTTAAATACAGGTGTGTGTGTGTGTGTGTGTGTGTGTGTGTGTGTGTGTGTGTGTGTGTGTGTGTGTGTGCGCGCAGGATATATTTAAGCTCACTTTAGTTTCCTCTACTCGTATGGAGTCCATTAGGTAGTGCAGAAGCTCCTGGCTGTCTTGCTGTTGGTAGCCCTTGAAGCGCGGAGCCCTGGAAAAAACAAAACAAAAACACTGATGAAAGTCAAGAGCAAGAGAGAGAATCTTATCAAAATAAGGTGAAAGCAGAATATGGTTGAGACAGGACTACCATCGACTGACAATACAATCTTTGCCATTACACATTTGTGCAATATATGTGATAACAAGCAAGCGATGTTCAGCGGCAGTGAATCTCTAACGTCGAGAAATAAAGCTCCACTGTCTGCCCTCAAAAATAAAACCCACACAAATGATCAAGTCAAAAGGAAGAAAATCATTACACAACAAGCACCTAAAATCCATAGAGAAATCTGAAAAAAGGAGAAAACTAATACCAACCTTTTTCAAGGCCTTTCCTATGGTCTATCTGCAAAATCTTCCCTTTCATTAAATGAGGTGAGATTACTGTCACATATCAAAACATCAAGAGGAAGATTTGAAAGGTTGACTACAGCATTACAACTGAAAAATAGGACGGCTGCAAGTACTGTAATCAATTTAATCAGTTATTTGATTGATATATTAGAGCCTCTCCTCATATAGTTTTTTTTATAATATATTATTTATTCTAATATAAAATCATTCTATAGATTCAAAGGTAAAAAATCCACCACAAACTATCTACCATATTTGGCAACCCTTAAAACAAGTGGGACATCTAATTGAAGCTCATATGTTTAACAGTTGTGCTGAGAGACACAATACTTAAGACGCTATACTGACATCTAAAACCAGTGATGAGGTTGGGGCAAGAAAAGGTCATCATATTCAAATACAGCAATAATGAATCTGTCACTTGATCCAAATAAGCTGCCAATGTGCATTTATGCTTCCATGCATGCAGAAAGTGAGGTCCCCTGGTATTACTAGTCTCATGTGAATAGGGCTAAAGACACATAATAGTAAGCAACCACAGCTCTACCATCCTGACAGTCAATTTATCAGCTTGACATTTTGCTGAGCATTTAATTGGCATTTTGTAGGTGGATGTCCATCCTAGCCATTAATGCCTGAGTGGTTAGAGGGAAGCCTCTCCTTGGGTCCGTCCCCTGGCTGTCCACAGTAAAGCAGATGTGAGGACAGATGCCAAGGGCAGATGGGCAGCCAAGGCTAGAGCCACTGCAACCTGTTGGGCCGAGCCAACCACATAACCACAGAACAGGTTGGTCTGACAGGCACAACACACACTGAGAGGCCATATTACTGTTTTTAGGAGGCATCGGTCAAATGCTGAGGGTGTTTGGAGGGCGGGGGTTTGGGGTGATGAGTTAACCTTTTTCCTTTTAAAAGGAATTAAAATCACCAATACTCTGATGCTGCAAATCGCTGGTACCAATCTAATAATGATTTATCAGTACTTAAACATAGCAATACTATTCACAGCTGTTTCTTTTTCTTACTGTCCTAGTGTTGACAAAATCTGACCACAGCTTTTGCTGCCAATCATTAATGCCATTCATAAACCTACTAATTGGAAGAATTCACTTAAAATGAATCCTCCCTCTGAGACATGCTGATGGATGGCCATAGTTGGGGGAGAGATGGCCAACCACCTGCACTCAACACAGGTCTTAACTGGGAGGTCTAGCGGAGCCGAAAGTCACCCCCACCCACCTTCACAGACACAATCTCTGTCTCTTATGCCCTTTTCGTGCAGACACATGGGGAGGATGGGTAAGGATGGTAGAAAGCACATATGTCACTTATTCGCCAGCACTAAACATGAACAGCATGTGAAGGAATGTGTCCCTCTTGTTCTGCGAACTCATCTGTCGATCTCCCAAGAGGGAGACACAGAGAGAGAAGCACAAAGCAAAACAGAGAAGGAAATGAGTGAGGCAGTGAGAGGCAGAGGTAGAGCAGTATAGAGGGGAAAAAATGAAAAGCTTGGTGAGGATCAGTGGGAATGAGGAGGTCTGGAAGCTCATCCCAGTGGAGAGAAGCAGAAGGGCCCTGTAGCGCTGCTCTCAATCTGGCCAATGCAAACAGCTGCGGTGCTAACACAATTAATAGCCGGATGAGTTAGTACCAGACACAAGGCCACACAAGCACCCCCTCTCCCCAAACACACAGACGTATGAGCAACACAATGTACCCGCACACAGCTCACATATCAAATTCATCCAGCATTTACGCTCACATTGGCATAAAAATAGGAATATGACTCAATTATTTACGTTCATGAAAAATTTGTGTTACTGTACAAATATAGAGGGCTGTTTAAAACAAAATTTATACACATAATTCACCAAGCAGCAATGTCTACCTCTCCCCCAGGCTGCCAAGTTTATTTGGAATACAGTTTTAAAGAGTGAAAATGAAGGTCACATCACATTACCAATGATTGGAGCCTCGTGCAGAAATTCAAAGCCAGAAGGTGACAACGGCAGTACGCTTATAGTTTAATTTCACCCTAGAGAAAATACAAGTGAAGTCATACTTCTGCATGCCAAATCATGAGATGTTGGTTTGCTTCAATTAGTGGAGTCATGGTTTGGATTCGAAATTGAACCCGAACAGAATCAGTTATCAGTTTAACTAAGCATTACACCCCAAAGACAATGGGCAAGTTTTTAACTTTCCACATTACTCGGTGTGGTTACAGGTTACATTAGAAAAAGACCTGTTCAGGACTGATACATTCACTGTTTATGGATATGTCAATCTGTGAGGCAGCATGCACATGAGGCACATTAGTAATGATAGCAGCTTAGTCCTGCTATTTGTTTGTTCTGGGAATGTTCACAGTCCAGCAACTCCAGCCAAACGTCCATTACATTTGCCAAATTCATGGCTTATTCCTCATATGCTCAAATCCTTCTCTCGTAAAAGTGAAGCACTCTGTTTGAAAATACAAACAATACAGCATAGCCTAAATCCATTTACTGTATTGCTTGACAAAATATGTTTTTCTATACTAAGCATCCAATATTCAAGTGATGTCAGAAGGAAAACTATTTTAATTAGCCTACATTTTATTGTCTTTAAGACCATGCTCTGGGGCGAAAGCTGTTCTCTTGTATACATTACATTACACAAGTTTTAAAACGGGTCACATGGAAACACCAGCTGGAGATGGACTTCTCAGTTGACTCAGATTTTAAACATTACCATTAGCTTACATTAGCAAGCTATACTTATGAAATCTGCTAGTGAGAGGAGGAATGCAGGAGGATGCTGTAGTAACACTGTATAACAGGGACTTTTTTTTTTATCTCTCTCCTGTGACAGTGAGCACAGTACAGGGCCTTTCAGTTGCTCATATGCTTATCTTGCCACATCATGGCAGAATAAAGAAACTTAATCACCCCTTATAGCATGCACTTCCTGTGACTGCAACAATGTGCTGGCACTGAGGGAGACACAACAAACCTGCTAGTCATGTAGTCATGTATTGGGCTTTGGAACCACATGGAAGTGCCAAAAACTGCAGTTCCTCAAAAGGCTTTAAAAGCCAGTTAATCCTCATAGACCCCCATATTAAAATGCTTTACAGCAAAAATAAACACTTTTACAGCCTAGCACAAAAACAGTTTTGGTCTCTATAGCTAACTGTCATATTCATGGCAACTGTACATGGGTTGAATTTCTATATAACTCACTTGTTTAAATCATACTAAGGCTTAAAGTTGTGCAAAATTATTGAGCTTCACAGTGGCTCTTCAGAAACCTATGGGTGGCGTCACAGAGACTACATTCAGGTCTATGGTTACACACAAAGCCACCTTCCTTAAAGGGGGCTGGTGGCGTCTTACAGGTGAGAAAAATCAAGCTGTAGTGAAGTATACCTCTGCCATCTAGTGACTCTTCTTTTTACTTGGATGCATGGATGCAATATGATTTTGGTTCTGCTTGCATATTTCCCTGTGAATTTTTGTTGTCTATGCTAGAACTTACAAATATCATAAGATATGGTTTTGCAGGATTCAGATACACTAATCAGCAAAATCTATATGAATTTTGAAAAGTTTTCTACTGCTCAACACTAGCAATGCCACAAGTACTGGACAAGTAAATACCAGCCTTAGGAGATGATTTATGGTCAGCTTCTTTGAAAACAATGTATTTTTTAGCAACTTGTGCTCATTTGCACAGGTTTCTCCCCTATTTTTTTTTTACCTCTATTTTGGACATAAAAGGGCTATCAACATTCTTATTTTCAGGTTTCCTAACATTCACAGGTAGACCAAAGAGAATGGATTCTAATTATCAGATTGTAAAGTTAGAATCCCCGCACTGCAACTCTCTGCTCAGCTTATCTGCACAAGCCAATATTTGTATTATTATTTTTTTCTTTTTTTACCAACAATGAGTATCTGCTTCTTTTCTTCAACATGAGAGAGGTCCTCCCCGTGAGCAGACCTGTATGCCAGGCCTGCCTCATTGTGTGTGCACTGTATGTCAGTGTAGATATGTGTTTGTGTCCTGGATGCCAGAGCACTAGATGGAATCCATTGTTGTCCTCTGATATTTCTATCAGCATGTACGGCTTTTCATAAAGGCTTAGGCACCACATTTGAAAGATGTGGGTATGTGGACATTTATTCACAGCACATGGATGGTGAATACAGCCAGCATCCCTCTCCTTTTTTGCAATACAAGAAAGTGTCCAGTGGCTGTCCTGAAAATTTAATCAGTCTTTGAGAGAAGCAGGTGCAGACGAAAGCCTCTGTGTGGCCTTTTTGTCCAGGTTATGCATTAGACATGCAGAAATAGTGCATTCCAATAGATTGATGGTGATAACAATCAGAAACATTTGATAAATGGTCATTTATAAAGCCATTCAAGAGAAGGCAGACATCTACACAGCCAACATCTCCAGATCTCGGACACAGAGACCAAAGACGGACAAATGGCACTGCGGGGGGGGGGGGGGGGGGGTGATTATAACAGTTGTTCTAAAAAGCGGGAATATCCAAGCAGGCTCAGCAAGTTGGACAGACTGGTTGAGTCAAAAAGACAGTTTCTGATCTGTGTGACCTGAGTCCTTAATTAAATGCCATTTTTTCATGTCTTGCCACTATTGACTGGCTCTGTAGTAAAACAAGGTCTGGTTACAAGCTGGGACCCCCTCTGGTGCTGGCCACCCAACCCACATAGACTGGCACTGGTCTGAGCCCTGACCAGAGGCCTGGCAGGAGAAAGAGGCAGTGGGATACTCAGCTGGTTGAGGTCAAATGCATGTGTGCAGACACGCGGAAACACACATACACTCACGCAAAACTGGGCTCAATAGGGCTCCAGTGTCGCACACAAAGGGCTCTATTTTCGATTCCGCTGGCAGTGCGGCGCAGGCGCAGTGCAAAGTCAGGTCCACTTTGCCAATGGGGCATGGCGACGCAGACTTTGGTATTTTCGTGCACTGTGACGCCGGCGCATCTACACCCCCTTCTCATCTCAGTCCCACCCAGCGGCGCAACTCGGAAGGAGGGAGGGGAGAAGGCGTGGAGTGGGTTTGACACAGCCGAGTCAAATTTTCACCAATCACACCAGCTCCTCACCTCACCTTTAAAAACACCGCTGGCGAGGCACATGGCAAGTTTCGAGGATGACTGAGCCTGCGCAGGAAAGTGTCTGATGCCCAAACTTCTCCCAGGAGGAGACTGACGTCACTCATGTCTAAATATGAGGTCCTTAGATGGTAAATCCTCAGCCTCCTCCTCCTTCTCCTCCTCCTCCTCCTCCTCCTCCTCCTCCTCAAAGCAATGATGTACTCCATCTTTGTAGATAACGTTAGGCATTACTATGATATTTGTATTTGGAATGAAATGACGTGGGTAATAGCGGACAATGATCATCACTTACGTTTTTTCCATGTGTCTGTCTCTGTGTCTCTCGAGTGCTCTGAGGTTGATGCAGTATATATGCTCTGTAGGATGCCACGGCTGTTTCTGGTTGGCATAGCGACGTTAATCAAGCATCCCTGTTTCACCTGTGGACATTCGGTCAGGGTGAGTGACCATTACGCGTGCCGAATGCGCTTGCGATGTGGTCAGATGAGATACTGATCAAAATATAGAAATTTAGGTCTGACTGTATGTGCTGACTCAGATAGTTGCATTGAATTGTGGCTGTTGCTAATTATTGATCGCAGTGAAATGCCAGACACTGTGGAAACCTGACTGTGAGGTGTTGGTGACGTGAGCGCACAACTCCGCCGGTTTACGAAAATCCACTTGCCCAGTGGTGTGCCGCTGGTGCACAGAGTTGACCAGGTCTGGGGTGGCGAGCTTTCAGCGCACTTTTACACCACCGACATGGACCGAAATGACCGGCTAATTATGCTGACACCTGCCCCCTACTGCACCGCAACGCCCATCCTGGCGTACCTCTGTGCGCCTCGGTTTACCAAAATACCAAGTGCGCTGTGCGCCTGCCTGCACTGCATGAAAATACCGGCAGTGGAGTCGAAAATAGAGCCCCAACACTCAAACTGTCCCTGATCTGAGTCAAAAATCCTCACTAATCTGTCTGTCAATGAGAAATGGAAAAGCATTCTCAGTCCCCACAGGCCAAGGGCAATCCTCTTTGAGTGACAAGCTTGCAGTGACAGGTGAGGATGATAGGCTAGATTCACAGAGTGTAGCCATCATAAAGGTCACTAAAATGGAGAAAAATGTCCCAGTTAACAGCAGCAGTTCTTGAACTTGCCCTATCAGCTCAAAGCTTTAGACCTGACTGAATATAGACGTGTTGCTGTGTGGAGATGCATGTGAGAGTTCAGAATACTACTTTAACAATGTACACTTTGTGGATGTTAGAGGGAAAAGCATACAAGTGAATAAGGCCTTGAAAGTGCAATAAATCTCCAGTTCTCCTGTGTCATTTAGAACACTGAATATTAAAATGATTACAAGGTACCACTAATAAGATTTAGCCACAATTTTGTCGCATTTACTCATCTTTGACAATGTGCTTCAGCATCTCTGCTACTGCATCTGTTTCACAGGCTGGTGGACATTAAGCAAAATGTCCATCTTTAAGTAATAATCGAGGTGAGAAAGAACATGGGTATGTGTGTGCATTTTTGTTGGCAAGTACACAGTTCTCCATCCAGGCTTTAACTGACCTTGCCGTATAGCAAGAGGCATTGTCTTGGAAAATCCAGTCATTCGAGCAGGAAAGAGTTTATCAGCTGATGGAAGAGGACTGTTTTCAAAAGTCTGAATGTGACCTGTTTCATTCGCCCTTCACACAACTGCATTTGCCCTGTTCCACCCATACTGAAACAACCCCAGATCATCACCGATCCACCCCCATGTTTTACTGTAGGGGCAAGACAGTGTGGTTTGTAGGCTTCTCCAGGCTTCCTCCTAACCAGTAAGTTGGCTGGAGTGGGCATCAACTCAAAATTGGATTCATCACTGAAGAGAGCCTTAGCCCAATCATCAACAGTCCAATCCTTGTGATTCCTAGCAAAGAGTAACTGGGTCTTCCTCTGCCTTTCGTTGATGAAGGGCTTCTTCCATGCCCTGTGTGACTTCAGACCAGCTTCAAGAAGTTGGTTTTGAAGTGTCCTTGCTGAACAACTCACATTTCTTCAAAGTCCCTGGAGGTCTGACGACGACTCCTGACACAGGAACGGACGAGTCCACAGTCCTCTCATGGGGTAGAAAAACGTTTCCTGCCTCGACCAGCTAGCAATTTGGTAGTACCATGTTTGGCTTGCTTTTTCTGTCTTGGAGATCTTCAGTTTTTTGGCTACCTGTCTCTCACTCATGCCAATTTCCAGCAGTACCAAGATGGCTGCCTTTGTGGCTTCACATAATTCTTTTGTTTTAGGCATTATGTGAGAGCTGACAACTTCTGAGTTGTGCTACTGCTTGAATGTAAGCAGGAAACCACTGTAGGCCTTTGCATGTGCAGTGCTGCTTATGACATGAAATGGCCTCTTATATACCCTGGGAATACAATTAAGCTTAAACGTGTCAAACAGGAGATAAAGTATTATGGAATCAGCTGCATTTTTAGTCATGTTCATTGTATTCTTCAGGTAATATACCTTTAGTGGTATCAGGCATTAAAATGAACAAGAAACTGAAGAAAACAAGGGTGGTCTAATCATTTTTCTCCATGACTGTATCTTTAGTCTGAAGCTTTAGTCTATAAAATGTCAGAAAATTGTGAAAAATGCCTATCATAAGTTTCCAGAGCTCAAGGTGACATCTTCAAGATTGCTTGTTTTGTCAGACAAGAAGTGCAATTCCAGAGATATTCAATTATATTATAGTGTTCTACACTGAGAAATGCAGTAAATCCTCACATGTGAGAACCTGGGGCCAGAAATACTGGTCTTTTTCATACAGAAAAAGTTATTACAAACAAGAAAGTCTGTTAGAGAACAAACAAATCCCACACAATGTCAATCTTGATTTCTTGGTGCTTTCATAGTCAAAGATTTTTATCTGACACAGCCTTTTTGGTGCGACTTTGTTGAAAATTGTTATCTGTTGGTATCTTGTTTTGAGTGTTACCACTTGGAATCAGAGGGTATTTTCATGAAAATAACAAGGTCACACAGAACAAAGCCACCACTTTTCTTGGCAAAAGATTCAAGAATTTTAATTACCCACATATGTACAGACCTGGACGCTTGCAACTCCAGGCAAGATGCAAAGATTAGAGTAATCAAAATGAGTTTAAATGATCAACAGTGTGTGGGATTTCTTGGTTCTTTTACAATATTTTTTCTTAGGAAAATTGTTGCAGATTGATTTTTTTGTCAGTCAACTTATCAATTGAGCACTATCCCTAGGCTTTTTTGTTTGTTTTTTTGTTTGTTTGTTTTGTTCTTTCACATCCTGCTTTAGCACCAAAAACTATGTGAGTGGATATTAGGACTGCATATCATTGTTTACTGTATGGATGTACAAAACAATTACGTACTGGCCTTAAAAAAAAGTTCACTTGTGGTATAAATGTACCATATGAGTAATGGGTACTGAGGCTTAAAGTCATTTCACTCTATTCAAACGCATGTCAGTGGAATAGATTAGTCCTACTTTAAATTAGTCATGTATGAATGCATAAAGGCCTGAGCAACGCTTCCTGTCTGAATGCACAATTGCCTGCATGTTTGTTGCAGGCTGAGGTGGTACCAGGTGAGGTGGCAGTCCACATACACACACTCCCACACAACACACTCACAGAGGCCTATCTGATAAAAGCTAGGTACCAGAATAACTGTCAAAGCCGCACCAGAGATGTGCCCAGTCATCCAACATCAAATACCCTGGTTACCCACCTGCACTACTAAACAGTGCAAGACTCCCCCACTCACATACACAGATAGGGTGGACCCAACCAGCAGTGCACCATGCTCAAAAAAGAACCCAGCCGACCAAACATTCACACTGTTCATAAAAGAGAACAAAACAACTGTGAAGTTCACAAATGCAGGGCTGTTTCTGCCTGTCACACAGCCTGTTAGACCTTGCTCTGGATCAAATATAACACAGGTGGCACAGCAGTGCGGCAAGTAGCAGAAAGAAAAAGAGCTTGCTGCTGCTGCTGCTACACATTTGATGAGGCACTGTGCCTTTGGTGTGTTTTGTGTATGTTGAGCTCAGAAAGGTATTCAGCTGGGACCAGGTGCTACCTGGGTCTGGCTGGTTAACGCGGTCACTGCAGCAGTGAGGGAATGACAGCAGGTGAAAGCTGTGGCTCCTGTGTTATAAACTGCTGCTGTGATGATAAGAGCACTGCCATACCAACAATTATGGAACAGTTCGACGACTTCACTGCCCCAAGATTAAATATGCAAATATGCAATATGCAAACTGATATGAAGAATATCGCCTTACTTCTGGCAGAGCTGGTTGAAGAGGATCTTGGGATTGAGCGGGCCCTTCCCTGGTTCTTTCATGCTCTGGAGGAAGAGAAACATGGCCGCAGTCAAGGGCTCTGGACTGGGCAGCGTTACTGTCAATGGACTCTGGAATGTGAAGAGACCAAATGAAAGTAAGACATTCATTTCCATAATTTAAAAGACATTTACAAAACACGATCCAGCTATAACAATAACTTTTTGTCCAAATACAAGTTAGACAATAACAGTTTTGAACAACTTAAGAGTTGATTTTGTTCATTTACTTATGGAAAGTTGCCAAAACTACCAAAGAATGAGCTCTATATTTGATCAATTTCAAATTCACTAATTAATTGGTTAATACTTTCAAGAGTTATTTTTTGTTAACTTTGAGTTAAGTGTTACTAATCCAATGAATAACACAAACACAATCATAACAGGGTCAATGGGTCAGACAAATCCAGCATTAGGATGATCATTTCAAAAGCAAAGTCATTTGTATTTCTTCAATTTAGACAACTAAGGCTTCAGGAAATTAGAAGAGATGGACAGCAAACTGTACCAGATTGGTCTCCACAGGGGGGCAGATCCTCAGTTTGTACCCTTTCTCCTTCACTTCCTGGATGAGGTCGATGAGCATGTGTGTCTGAGACAGGTTCTGCAGGGACAACACAATTATTGACCATTTCAATGCATCCATGGATGAATGGCACTGGGTAAAGGCATTGTTCAGGTTTGCCATAAGATCAACAGAGCAGCGGAGTACCATTCACAAGAGGAGTGGATCATCAAACTGTTTGTATGCAGTGATTTTAGCATTCATCAAATGAAGACAACAACAAAAAAAGTTAGAATCCTTCAAAGATACGAAACAGTATCCACACTTAGCTTTGTGCTAATTCAATGTGGTCAATTAAAATACCCTTGTGAAATGGTACCTCCATTTTAGCAGAATTTAAGAAACCTGTGGCGAGTTCATTATTCTGAAAGAGGCTTTCAAATCTATCTATGATCTGTGATTTTGAAATGTGGAGAAGATCCTTGGTGAGGAGATGGCCTAAAGCAGTCATTGTCCCTTCATGTTAGAGAAACATTTTTTCCTTCCCTTTCAAGAGGTATTTGTTTTGTCACGTCCTGGCAATGAAGACAGTTGCTATGGAAAACGCACAATGGAGCTGGCATTGTGAACACAGACACAGCCCATCCTCTGACAATTATGTGTTTTCACCAGAAAGATTGCAATTTTCAAGGAGACAATACAAACAGACAGGGAGAGGGAGGGAAAGCATGTAAAGCGCACTCACTCAAATTTCAATCAATGAGGAAGGCCCTGAGGGTGATTAACAAAATGGCGGAAAAAAACAGCTTCATTGTTGAGGAGGCATGTCAGTTTTCAGTCACCATGACACAACCAAAAAAGACTGGGGAGGCTCTATAGCCGTACTGTATGGTATGGTACGAGTGCCACTCGTGTATAGGCAGGTGAACGTGGGCAAACCGACACTGCATTTACTGCTGTATTGAATATACTTCAAAATGACCTCAAGGCGTGGCCTGTTTACACTCACAGTCAGCGGCAGAAAGTAACATAGTCTGCTATAGGCCAGCCCCCTACTTGAGAGGTGTTTATTCATTGCAAAGGCATGAATATGTACACTGATTTGTTAGCCTAATGAGTCACAGGGTTTTCCATTCAATGTCATGGTCTCTTGAGATAAAGCAATGACTTGCAAGCAGGTTACCTGTAGTGAGGAATTCATTTTACACTTTTTCAGATTTACAATGACTTTAATCACACCGTCTTTTATTTCCTAAGGTATTCATTCTGACTAAATAGTGTACTAAGACCTATTACCATTTCTGTAATTTCCCCTCGGGGATCAATAAGTACTCTATCTATAACATACCATATTTCATAATACATGATAAAACTCTTAAATGAGCAGTATGTTGGGCTTTTTCCATGTCACTATTTTCTAAATTCTTTCTTCTAAATTCTCCTTCCATAACAGCACAGAGACACATGCAGAGAAAATATTTATGTTTGAACTGACACATATACTGTAATTATACCAACCTGCATGACAGCGTTGAAGAAGCAGGTGTTACCGAGGTTATTTATGCCTTTGACAGGGACCAAGGTGCTGTTGACGGCTGGACTCTTGCCTTTGGGCAGGTCAGTATAATCTGATAGTTCCTCTTGCAACTTGATGATCTTGGGTGATGCTCCTGGAACACAGAAAAGCAAAACAGGTCATTGATGCACAGTAGTAGAAACTTAAAAACAGTGTGTATTAGTAAAATGATTCAAGAGATACAAGCCTGGAAATTACAGGTACAGTATGGATTTATGACATGTGGACAGTCTTTGAAATTGACAAACGATTCTGTTTCTAAAACCTGATTAGCTTTCAGGGGATGTTTGGTATCAAAACTTGGCGGAGAAGCTTCAAGACAGAGCTGAGATGGTGGCTGAGTTGAAACTTGGTTGTGATTGAGGGTGGAAGTCAGTCTTGCAGCTGGAAAATTTTGGCCTCTATTAAATTGGGATTGCGGCAGTACGGAGAAAAAATTGGGCTTAGCCTTGAAGCCTTGAAGCGAGACTAGGGCTGGGAGCTGGGTGCTTGGATGGCAGCTGGAAGGAAAGCTGGGTCATTTGGGAAAGCAGATGACAGCTGTAGAAGTTTCCGCTGGTTAGTGAGGGGGGAGTGGGGGCTGGGGTTGGAGAGATGGCTCTCCAGAGCCAGCTGTTACTCCTGATCACCAATGAAAACTAACCTTAAACAGGAACTCAGACACAGATGGTCAGAACAGTGACATACAGATAGTCTGCTGGGGACAGACTGGCATTGGTAGTGTAGCTGTGTGAGCTGATGACGTGCCAGCAGCTAACAATAATGCCAACACCATGACGACTCAATACCAATGACATGTTACTGACACATGCTATTAGTTACTAATTTGCTAATGAATAAGGAATCCGATAACAGAGATCACAGAAGAAGGGGGTTAAGACCCCATGCACATAATTTATTGAGTGACATGTATTCAGCCAAAATCATTACCAGTCAGCAAGACTAGTGAGATTAAAGCCACAGCTTTGGGTCAAACAATCAAAACGTAAGTCTTTGCTGTGAAGTAGACAATGAATGCTTCATATCAGATTATTGAGCCTTCATTTGTAAAGATCATCAGACATTGGTTTTATGCCCTACATTTTCAGACCATGTGCTGCGGTCACTGTCACAGGAGAGGGATAAAAAGTCTTTCTTCATGAAATGTTATTACAGCGTCCTCCCGTCTACTTCACAGCAGAAGTGTGTGAAACACTACTTACCACGGATGAATGTTACCTGCAGAAATACGGAGCTATCTGCTACCTTAAAGATGGTGGACAGCGAGGATCAATTAAATAAATAGCGACATCTCCTACTCAGGCAGCGAAAGGCACAGCCGCAGGTTACTGGTTAGCTATACTGTGTCATCTTTGACGTGCTGTTTTATATTTTTCTTCAGATACGTGCCAAAAGTGCACAAGTAGGTGGAGTAAAAACACTACGTTCAGACAGAACATGAAAAAACAGAGGTGGTGCTAATGGATTTAAAGTTAAGGGAAGGAGATGAGTGAAGCAATGAATGAACGGAGAATAACCTTCTCTAGAAGGTGCAATTTGAGGCAGAGATCCCAAAAAAATACCAGGCATTTAGTTTCATGCGGGACAATATGGCTACATGAGTAATGACAAGCTCAGTAAAATAATACATGGTCCCTCAATGGCAGAACATACAGTAGATTACTGGTACTTGCAGAGATCTCATCAAAAAGGAAAAAACTGAGAAAAGGGTCGACAGGATGGCTGCAGTTTCAGTTAAAATAGTGCCGTCTGCATAACATGCTCACATGTTGTCAATGCCAATTTCACTTGCTTATTTTTCAAATCAAGTGATCAAACACTGAACACACCACGGTGAGTCACTAGCCAGCCACACATACTGCATAGTTTCTAGCATAATACAAGAAATGAACGATTAACAACTCCATAAGATGAGGGTTGGGTGAGATTTTAAAATTTTCCTACCGGCCACCATCAGCCCAACAACCGGTGATTGTGTGTGCGGCTGTTCCACACATAGTTTCAGCTGGGAGATGTGTGCAATCGTCACGTTTGCTCTGTTTATAAGTCAAATTAGTAAACAAAATTAACTCACAAAATGTCAAGAAAGGAAACATTCTTACACTGATTTTTCTTAACAAATAGTTAAAAAACAACTGTATGCCTTCTAGATTCTCCAGTACCTCTCTTTCACTGCATTAAAACGAGCTTAATTGCCTTGTTAACTCATCGTGAAAAACACACTTCAATTCAGACTCAACAGAAACAAAATAACACTCACCAAAACCATTGTGGTTAGTCTTTCTACTGTTCCACTGCCAACTGTTTAGTCAAAAGAAACCCTTCACTCAGAGAGTTAGATGTGAAAATATTCCGGCTCTACACGACATTTTGCCCCTGCCTCTCTGCTGTTGCTGGCCTCTGAGTACTACTGGGTTAGGTCACTGAATGAGAGTCCGCTGCTGTGCAGTGACTCATCCATTCTTCGGAGGCAGACTATTAAATCATCAAAAGAAAATAAGTTTTCTAGAGTATAGTAAATGAAACTGCAAGTTCCTTTGCTGAAAGCTGAACCCAAGACATACCAGTGCAAAATGGACAGTTTTTACAGGGACTGATGGGAGTGCCTTCAGGCCTACAGGCTGTAGAGAAATCAACTTAACACTGGTATACATAAAAAGACATCACTCCATGAGCACTTCACCCACACAGTGTAAGCCAGTCAAGAGAGCAGGCTAGCAGCAAGGCCTGACTGACTTCACTGGCCTGAACCCGCTTATATCCAAACTAAGGAAATTCAACTGAACCGCAAACCATCATAATCATCACAACAACCTGCACCTTTACTTTCACTGTTCTTCTCCTCATCACACAAATGGCCTTGCCTTAGCACATGTTCAATTCATAGAACCACTCCTTGAGCACAACACATTTATTGAAAAAGCTATTCAACCCACAACAGTGATAAGCCCGCTGCTGGCCGCTACCCAATGAGCTTTTCCTCCTCAAGGCCAAGGACATTAGCCCTGGTCACACTCACTGGAATGTGAACTGTGGGCTTTTTACTCGTGGTCTAGCAATTTGCATTTCATCCTCTCAATCAAATTCCACTCAAAGGAATGGGGGTAAAAGGGCATTTTTTCTGTTAAACAGATTTGATAAGAAAAAACACTATTGCTGTACTTAAACACACACACACACACACACACACACACACACACACACACACACACACACACACACACACACACACACACACACACACACACACACACACACACACACACACACACACACACACACACACACACACACACACACACACACACACACACCTGTCTCAGGTCTGCTGAATTATGATATTTTTCTTGGCTCCACCACTTGGCTTTAAATCTACGTTGCTTTCACCAAAAAATGTTCATCGCTAAAGAGAAATGAAGAGAGCATTAACGGCCCATTATTTAGTTAGGGGACGAAGAAGGGGTGAGGTTCAGCTTGTTGGGACTACATGGTTTTGTGGCACTCCACCCAGTAGGGTTAACTGCATCTGGCCCTCTGTGCTGGCAACATCTGGAGGCCTATTTTCATTTTCAATATGGAGCCATAAGGGATCTCCCATATGTCAACACACACAACGCATGGAAAACAAGTGGAGATTGGGAAAGACTGCAGCCCCGATCAGGAAAGGAAACTGTGTATTTAGAGATTTGGTGTGACACTGAGAAGGTGTGAAGAGATGTGTTTACGCAAGTGTGAACAACTGAGCAAAAGAGAAAGTAATTGAGAGAGAAAGACAGTGTGTAAATTAGTGTGTGTGTACTTGTTGTGGTGTTTGTGAGCGGGGACACAAAATCAACAGACTTAATGCAACTTGAGTGTAAGAGCTGCGACTGGCACTTCAGCTAAAAGGGAGCAGAGGAATGAGAAAACTAACTGGGCGGAATGGGGATGCCAATGGACACACTCTGCATCTGGGACCGTCACCCAAGGTAAACAATGTTCAGGGAGCCATCTGGTTGAGACTGGGGAGAAGGGGGCAGAGGAGGGCAGGAGGGGCAGTGGGTGGAGGGAAGGGTTGCAACGAGCACAAGCATATGGAAAAGCAGATTTTTCCTCTCCCTGCAGCAGTCAGCAAAGGCAAATGTCAGCATGCGCTGCGTCCACGCTTGACTGTGCTGCACTCGGCACCACCACCTGGCCCTCCTTGCTCAGCCACCGAGTATGGGCAGCAGTGACACTGTGGAGCCTTTCCCCAGGGTAGAGGAAAGCTTCACGGTGCTCAGGATCGCCCACATGCACGCATGTACACCAACACCTCCAGCACTCCCTGCTCTTTTTCACACAAGAGATACACAAAGAAACATGGGACTTGTTTACTTTTACAGAGATCAGTACTAGAGTGCCTGCAATAGAAAAAAAACCACACAAGCTTAACTGAAATCTCTCGAAAAGTATAATATTCTGCTATGTATGTTGCACTGTTGTGACGTTTGTCGAGCTGAAGCAAGCTCATGAAACAATGTCTTTAACAAAACATTTTCAAGTTTGTTTACACCAATATTTGCTGTTCTTTTCAGTCTACTTCTGTAACAGCACAATGACATTTTTTATTCAAAGGCACTTTGTTGATATAATAAAGCCAAAAACAAAAGGATCTCAAAGTTTTATGTTTGTTTTCCATAAAAAGGCTTTTTGAGTGACTTTTTCATTGCTTTGCTAATCTGGTTTGCAGTTGGACTGAGTGACAGTCAAACTGTATGGCCAGTGGGCTTTATGCCTTTATGTTCATTTACAGTGCAGCAGTGTGGAGGGCCAAGGCCAGCTCCTTTCATGCAGAGCAGGCAGTCAAGAGGAAGGCCAGGCAACACCAAATGTCTTATTAATTCGCTAATTTGTTGTGACTGCAGGGCATGAAAAGCCTGTTTCCTTGCCATCTGAGGCCAAGAGAACCCAGTGCCATGTTCCTTAGACACACACACATATATACACACAGCTTTTGCTATCCACTATCTGGCCTACTTTCATGTGCGGTGGTGGGAATAAAGACAGACTCAAGCTTGATTACCTCCATGAAGGCACCACCAGGGGACAAGCATCTTACTGGCTACCAACTCGGCTGAGTTAAACTGACAGTAAACTAGGGACTACGGTTTCCAAAATGAACAACCAGAGGCAGGAAATCAGGTGAATAAGAGTGCAGTAATCACACAACACTATATCATCAATTTAAGTCTAAGGTTATGGCCAAGGTCTCTCAGAGGAGGAAGTCAATGGATATACAGTATCAAGTCACATGACTGTTCCTTAAATTGCATTCTGTTGGATGCCAGTTTTAATATTTTGTCCTCAGAGTCCAACAGCCAGTGCAGACAAACAGAAGGCAAATATCCTTCATACAAACAAACATGATAACCTTCCCACAATGTGGGGTTGCAGCTGTGGACTGGTTTAATGTTTCACTGTGGTATTAAAATTGATAGCTATCACACCAGGTAAATTTGCTTATCTACTGTACTGAATTGTACCATATTAGTCTTATTATTATTTTTTTTTTAATTAAGTTTATATCAAGTTTCATGTCTGTCTGGACATATTACTTTATGAAACTACAATTAATTGTTCACTCAAAAAAAAAACCTTTGTTTTTCCTTTAAGGGTCATTGTAACTAATGATACTGCTACTAATAATAATACTATCACTAATAATATTAATTAGTAGTAGTAATAATAATAATAATAATAATAGCAATAATTGTGTAATACTGTATACTGTCATACAGTGAAAATAGTATTTTCTGAAACAGTTTAGGCATCATGTTGTGAAAATGTCATAGAGTTGCGACCCTACTACCACGACAACACTTTGCACTGCACAGAGGGATGTAAAAATACAATTCTACAACAGATGCGCTCAATGCTGTGACAACCTACTCTGATGATTTTAGGTTTAAGTTATTTGTAACTGTATCGTACGGTACCTTATCGTCAGGACCTAATTTTACATAATTCTGCTTTCTGTGTTCAGTAGAATGTAGAAATAACAACATAACATAAAACAAAGACTAACATGTTTCATGAAACACATACAGGTCTGGTCTCGTGTAAACTATTTTTAAACCTTTATCCCTCTCTAAAGCTATGTTTGAGAAAACGCTGAATATAGAGATTTAGAGCTATATGATTATTTTCTAGCCACATGGCCCAGCTCGACCACACACAAACTAAGCTTTATTGCTTTATTATCTAAATCCCTCAAATTTATTTGAAAGATGAGACTTTTGTTTAATACATATAGCTTTGTTTCAATGCCAATCCAATGCCAGGGGTCCACTGAACAATATTTGTCTGAATGTTTCTAAAAACTATGACTGAATGTCCTGCAGACACAGAGAATCACATTTTAAAACAGACCACCAGCATCAAGCTATATTATTAATAATCTGTCGCTAATAATCTGATTCTTTAAGTTCCAAAATTAAAAATGAAAATTTGCAGTATGATAATATAATATGGTAATATCGGGACTGATAATGATGATAAAACAAGACAGAATTAACAGATTCCAATGAGAAACAAGCTCCGATGCCTATTCAGAACCAATATTTTAACCCTCTTAACTCTAACCCTAACCAACATTTAATTTGCTCCACAAAGGCTCCCCAGCTGTGTTCCAAGCTGAAGTCTAGCTCCCTGAGGTCAATTCGCTTTTTACTGGGACTCTGGTACTTGAGCTGAAGGCCTTGATGGTGAGAGAGCACAGTTAATCGACTTTCTTTCTATCCTGCACTGTTGTTGTACAAAATTATTATAGATTCTGAAAAAAAATCCTTGCTGTGGATCTTTTGTGGCGTGGTCTATAGGAAAAACAGTACAACAGCAGCTTCTTCTGAAAACATGGCCTTCATACTGAAATGCAATTTCACAAGCCCCTCAACAGACAACAACCACCTATTTTGTTGCAACAATGGCTGCCCGCCTCCATACCTATTTGGCCGACCGGTGTGGAACAATTGGGTGGCAGGAAAGGTGACAGGTAATTTAAAGAGGCGAAGCTGTAGGGATCAACTGCCCAGCTAGCAGATCATTTGCCACCAATGTGGACACCTGGTTGGCAGCTCCACAAATACACTGACATATATAAATGTCTCATCAATAGTCTTCTTTGCTTATCTGGCTCAAAGAGCGATTACGCATGAGTTCGTCTTAGAAAAAACTATATGAAATATGAACACTGAATAGTAATGGTGATATTTAACTTGAAAGAATGTGTTTGTAACGAGCAGTATGATGGAGATAGAAACTGGAACCTGGAAATGTCGACATCTGTCAACCAACTGTATAGTACTAATCTAAATTCTAACTACATTATAAAAAATATCGTTTGTTCCCTCAAGCCTGTGTGCCCGGGTGTAGCTCACTAACACAAACTATATACTGCAGCCCTGTAAAAACTGCAAATCCTTGGATATGCAATGCACCTGGCATATAAGAGTTATTCAGATTCTGCTAGAGGGAGAGTTTGTGTTCTCTGTTGCAAAGAAGATATTGTGGTACACAAATTCAATGAAGTTCATAACTGAAACATAAAATCTTTTGTAATGGCCAGCAAGTGTATAATACAGGTCGAAAGAAAACAGGGCATCTGCTGGAGTTGATCAGTATTTTCTGTATTCTGTTTGCAAATCTGTGTGTGTGTCCATTGAGAGTTAGTGCACTCCAGCTGTTAGGATCCAGTTGCGCCGACTTGTTGAGGACCCTGGCTCCCACTAGTGCAGCACACAGGCCCAGAGGTGGTGAGACATACAGAGGCTCGACAGAGGAAGCAAGGGACAGAAACAGATAGCGATGGAAAGACAAAGAGCGACAGAGCAGTGGCTGAACCTCACGCAGCTGCTCTTGTTCTTCAGGGAACCCAGCCGTAAAGCATCACTCAAGCGCCTAATTCTTCTAATGTGTGCAGTCATGCAATGTGCAGGGTGGGGGTGAGGGTGGGGGGACTGCTACAGCATTAATCCCACAACTTGCAGGCCAGTCTTGCTGGGCCAGGGTGGCTGGCCTCTGGCCACTGGGCTTGACTGAGGCAGCCAGTAAGACCAAAAGTGGTGATGCCCACCACCATGATCAGCCAGAAGCTACTGCTTGTGAAGAGGCTTCTCAGCATGCCGGCACAAAGTCGGAGAGGTACACAACAGACGGTGTGTGACTATGTACGTATGGAAAGGGGGTTGGGGGGAAATATGTATATGGCTGACTGACTGGGCAAGGAGGGCACAGGTGGCCTGAGTGAAGTTAAACCACATGAGATGGAAAGTAGGGCTAAGTCAGGCCGTCAGGCCATCAAGCATCAGTATGAACAAAACCTGCTACAACAAAACTCTCTTCAAACTCAAATTCTCTATATGCTATATTACATTTACATATCTATAAAAAGTAGAAAAACAAAGTATTCTAATTTTATTACCTTTAGAGAGCACTGAAAAAGAAGATTCTGTTAGCCTTAAGAAGCTCAGACACACAGGCTGGCCTCAGCCATCACATACACATGTAGCCTGTTACACTGAGGATGAAATCTGTGGATTCAGATGACCACTGCCACCAGGGGGAGCAGGTGTACTGCAGCCAATTCCTGGTAAGTAGGTGGATCACTGACAGTAACAAATTTGAACCTATGTGCCCAGGTTAAATCAGTTTCTCTGTATTACAGGAACTTCATTCAACAGCCATGGAACTTGTAACAAGACAGCCTGTAACAGTTTGGTATACAGTCACAGTGTTACTCTGCTGTTAGTCTCTGGTGCACAGGTGGACCTTGGAGGTTATTGTACAGAATTATGTACCATTCATACATAAGGCCAATCCCATTCTACAATAACTGAAGACATGATTGCTAAATTAAATAAATGTTTACATAAAACTCTGACTGAACTGACATCAAACAGACTTCACTGACGCCCGGGAGGCCAAACATCTTACCCGATGTTGCTTTGACAGAGTGCTTTTGTAAAAAGTCCAGAGTCTGAGCCAAAGCCTTCTTGTTGCAGTGAGTGGAGAGCTCCTCGTTACACTCAAAACACCTACAATGACAAGGAGTCACAGACAAACACAGAAAGTTGCTGTCAAATTTACAGTGGAACTCAAGTAATTTAAGAAATGAAAGTTTATTTGAGAACAGAATCACACACAGTAATGAGGTGTATGATGTGGGTCAAAACACCCACGGCTGTTGTTTTCTACATAAGCACACACACAGGCGGCATCATGATGCATGTTATCTCAAGCTGACACACAATTTTGGCCGGGTGTGCAGTCTTGGCCTTTCTAACGAGTGCAGTGTTGAGGTTTCTCACCATGCCTTCCACGTGCTCAAGCTGATAGTGATGCAGTGAGACTCTGGATGGAAAGCTTGGTGGTGATTGACAGCGTGCTGGATCCCTGACTGGTTACAGCCCTGTAAGATTGTTCAGTTTATAAAATTTTGTTAACAAGCATAAAATACATTCAGACCCACAGCACATATGCACATATATAATTTCAAGCCCTCTGACAATAATTTACATTTGCCTAATTATTATTATTACTTGTCTAATTAGAACAATATCTTCATGTGTCATTATTGTTTTGTTCAAATATCAAAATAACCAAATTTGGCCATACATGTGAACAGAGCAACGTGAGCATTCTTTCAGTACTTTATCAAGCATTTTAAATAATAATTAGACAACACAGAAATCAAATTACATATTTCTCATTAAACATGCAGTCGTTCCTTTTTCCAATGACACCCCCCCCACACACACACACAAAACAGCCACAACAACACACGAAAGTCGTGTCGAATTCATGATTTTGTTTGCTGTTGGACAAAAATCTGTATCAAAGTTTATCTGTCATCATCAACAAGGAGAAAACTGGTACATATCTCTTTGTAATTTCTGGGCAAACAATTCACTAGTCATCATTATATTGTAATGTGGGTTCCTTACATGTGTATTAACGTAAATGAATGCCTATGTAAATGCATGATGGCAGTCTTATTCTCGGTTATTAATGACAATGTTCCTCATTTTCTAATATCAAAAACATCCCAAATATATTGTGAATATTCACAGTGCTCAGCCCCAGTGTGAGCTTTTCTATACTGAAAAATCAATAATTACCTGGAAACCACACTTTAAGCACACCACGATGTCATGGGAAGCTGCTGGCTCTCCATCGATCATGGTCCTCTCCTTTAGGCACTCGGAGCACACCAACCACATGCTGGAGAGCACTGATTTCTTCACTGAGTTCAGGTCCACTGCCTTACTCACATGCTGGCAAGTCAACCCTGGTTAAAAAACAAAATGCGCAACACATGTTCTAAATTTTACACGGTGGGAGATTCCCAAAACATAAAGAAAGCAGAAGATAAAAGAAGCGTATATAGTCTTCATTGCTAGCCCTATCAAACTGACTACATAGTCGCCTGATTGCAATTATTTGAGCTGACAGTGATCATGTTGCAAAACTATTTGAATAATGTCCATTCACCTGTATAATAACAGCTGGATGTCATATTTCAATCACTAATTCCGCATTGTTTTCCACCGTTTGAGGGTTGACTGGTGCTCTTTTAATGATGTCATCTCATGCTGTATTCTTCTGTCATGTTTCATGCAGCCTTGCCTAAAGTAAGGGTCACGACCCAAAATGGGGCACAGACTTGTTTTTATTGGGTCCCCAACTGGCAGAGTAAACCGCATGACAATGTTAGAATATGTGAATTAATTTTCCTAATTAAAATAAGAGAGGGCTGCACGCATACTTGAAGAACTGGAGTTACATCCAAATGAAGCTTTCTCTGCAATGACACAAGTCAAAAGAATTTTTCCTAAGCAAAGAGGAGACTTTCAAGAGAGTGTTTTGAAAGTAGAAAAGTAAGTCAGTCATGCATTTGTGTGGCATTTGAATTGCTTGTTTGGTGTGTCTGTTAGTTTGTGACTAGTGTGTTGCTAGCTAGCATCACTTTTTAGTGTTAGCCATGACTGCTGATTTTGTCTTGCTAGCCATGATAAACATTTGACATTCGCTCCCCAATTCGCAGGCTTGTAAGTAAGTAAGTAAAGTAAAGTTCAATGATTCAACTGTGTTAACAGTGAAAGAGTAATATGTGTGTGTTACATTTGTTAAGTGTGTAAGTCTGTTTCATGCTGACAAATGTCAGAAATTCTGTGTCTGTGTCTGTAATATATATGTATATGTATGTATGTACACACACACACACACACACACACACACACACACACACACACACACACATATTATATACATTTTAAAATCATTGTTTGCTGTATTGTTTCTAAGTAGTTTATTACGGTACTTGTGATAGTTGCATAATAAGTGGATGGACCTGCACTTTTTTTTTTTTTTTTTTTGCATTTTCTTTACTGTTTTTCTGTATAATTGGTTTAGCACTAGATTGTGGATGGAACCCTGGACAACTAAAGTTTCCAAATTGTGACAGTCCTATTTATTGCAAAAGAAATTCCACTAGTGTCATGGGGCTTCATCAATACACAGTTTAATGTCCCGGTCTAGTAGGACAAATTTCTTAAACTTCATAGTTCCAAAAAACAGACAAAAAGGACAAAAATATAATTACTGTTGCGGTTAAAACCAATGTTGTGTTTCCAGTGCTAACATGGGTCGTGGATGAAGGTGCTCTGTAAATCACTTGATGAAATTTTTTGCAAAAAGTAAAGCTGTGTGTCTTAAATATATACCTTGCTTTTTGAGCATAAGTAAGGAGTTAGTCCCATGTACTATCCGCTGTGCTAGGACTCCAATTTAGAACCTCACAGCATTAACTTGTCTGTCTGTCTGTCTGTCTGGTGTCTTGTACTGCTTCAGTGACTTACCACTGACTTCATCTGATGACTCCTCATCTCGAGGTTTCCTAGGTTTATTAGTCCGCTTAGTCATGTCGGCGGCTTTCAAAGAGAAGGGGTCCTTTAGCCGCATCTGGAGCTCTGGATGGGAAGATGGAGGACCAACACAGGTGTTACGACACAGAATTACCTCAAAACAACTTTGATACTTAAACGTGGTACAGCTTGAACTAGCCTTACTCTTAGTCTTTACTTATTAAGGCACACAATACTTTGAATACTTGCTACAGTTAAGCGAGAAGTATTTGTATAGTGAAATATTACTGATGTCTTGCATTTGTACTCCAGCAGAGAGGATTTAAATGTCATCAATGACTGTGAGCCGACATTGCCTGTTTGTGTGCATGTTTGAAACTGCTCATACATTGTTCACACAACATACATGCGACCGCGCTGAAGCATCCTTAAGACTAAAAGTCACTTATCTCCATTCAGATTACCATTTCGAAACCATTGTACAAGGGCACTGAGCCAAAACAACAGATAACGTGTAACGGCCTAAGTGCTTACGGACTGCAAAGCATGTCACTGAGAATAAACAGAGCCGGTCAGAAAAAAGGTGATATTATATTAATGATAACTAACGTTACCTAGTAATGGGTAATGACACTGTTCCGAAGCTTGAAATAGCCCCGGTTCTCATATTTAGCAGAGCATGAAAGGCCTTCTGTCGTTTATCAAAGGATTGTAAACAATGATTGAAGAACGTATCCACAGTAAGATTTAACGAAAAAGCGTTATGAACTCACCTCTTTAATTTAGCTCCTATGTTGACAATGTTAGCTAACCTGAAGCCAACGCTGAGATGTCAACTCTTCTTGGCTAGCAAACAGGCTAGCTACATTAGCTTGTCAGAATAAAGAAAACATTAACAGGTGTGTTTTATCCAACAATACAAGGAGATGTTACGTCATTTCAAAGCAAAAGTACAGATTGCGGACAACAACACAACAGTTATCCCAGTAGTTCCTCGTTTCTGCCTTTGACTTTGTAAATTTTGTAAATCTTTCGGTAGCATCAACTAGCAAACCCAAGTCAACATGTGACGCACTACGGCAGCTCAGTTTGGCCTAATGCTGCATTCAGGGACAATGGAAAATCTCATTAAACATGGCAAGCGTCACGGGTCCCGAGGCTTTCAAGGGGTTGTTCAGCGTTTTAAAATACACTTACAGCTACTTAGACTGAGTTTGTTATAATGTTTTATTTACAGAGACCATATGTAAGGTTGGTGAAACTACACCTGACGGCACGGGGCATGGATGTATTTTGTGAACTGTTCATAAGTCGATGTTCAGATGTACAGAGTCGTATGGTTTTAATTTTTCTGACTTTCCGACGAATGCATCATGTACTTCGTCAATTAATTAGAGCAATGGTTGGAGGTTAGTGCATATACCAGTCAATTATGTTCATTTTGGTTTGACCTTTGAATCATTAATGACTTTCCGTTTGACAGGAAGTCGTCCTCTAGACGATCCACACTTCTGCGCACGCGCAAGTCACCGTAACTGAGCGTGAACAGAGCGAACGTAACTGTCGTCTCACGTACGCTGCATTACTGCGTGTTTACGGGGGTCTGTTGACATTAGGTGTATCGATCACATATGGCTCTCAGAGGGTGTTGGCGGTATACAGGGGCTGCCCCTCGTCTGTTATGGAACAGTACGGTCCCCCCTGTAGCTTCCGTCCCGGGAGGACGACGCTCAGCGTCCACCCTTGACAGCTCTCAACCCGGTTACAAAAGTGAGTTTTACATGTACTGTTATATTCATTTGCTAGCTTGTCTGCTGCCTGTGGCTTGTTAGTCACTGTCACGTTTTGAAATAGTTCATATTGTCACATGTTTATTTGTTTTGCTTTCGGCTACAGAGTTGCTGCTCCGCAGGTTCACTTCAGGGCCACCAGCCACACATGTGAATTATAACCAGCTGAAGGAGCTCCTGGCTGGCGGGAAGTCTGTCGTGATAGATGTCAGAGAGCCCTGGGAGCTCAGGGAGTTCGGCGCCATCCCTGGGTCAATTAATATTCCTCGTGAGTATTGTTCTACCTAAAATATACAGAAAAGGGATGAGGCGTCAGGTCCTCTTGCTACATCAGTACAGAATTGTGGTTTCCGGCAGATTGTGCTGTCTATCGGTCAACTTTGGGCACGTCCGGGGGCATTCAGTGATGGAGCGTTCAGTGACAGAAGTGGAAAAGGCTTTATTGTTTTTCATCCTCAGTGATTCTGAATGTATGTCATGATGTAATTGTTGTTGTTGCAGGTATTTGTTGTGGCAGGTTCATTTGATTGCAAAGTTGCTTCAACATTACATTTTGTGTCAAATCAAAAATGTTGAATTGAAGTGAATTGATGAATCTGTATGAGGGAGGACATGCCTCCTAACTCTCTTCAAGGTCAACATTTAGATAATCCTGGTGGTGTGTTTAGGTGCAATGCTTTGATACTAGTTACAAGGTCCCAGAAACAGCAGACCCACCAAAGTTTTGTTCTACCTAGGAGCACATATTTAAAGTCTTACTGGCCATATTTGACCTTTCTGTACTTCCTTGGCTTTGCAGTGGGACAGCTGAACACCGCCCTCCAGCTGGGTCCGGGAGAGTTCAAAGAAAAGTATGGTGGTGAAATGCCCAAGCAGACTGATAACATAGTGTTCAGCTGTCTGGCCGGGATCAGGAGCAAGAAAGCTCTTGACGCAGCCGCCTTGCTGGGATACAAAGAGTGAGACGTGTTTTCTTGACATTTGCCTGACCAAAAAAAAAAAACAAACCCATTAAGTCCACAAATTATTAATCATGGTAATCACATATAGCGAATGAAGATTTGTTGTTTATTGTAAGTGTGCCTCTTTTTTTGTTCTACCAGTGCATTTTTTATGACTGAATTAAGTTAACTGAATGTTATATCTGACAGTTATGTTTCAATACAAGGCAGTGTTAAGTTCATCCAACTTGAGTCTATTGAACTCTGCATTATGTCAAGCCATCATGCAGTGCTCTTACCACACTCCAGTTTTTGAATGAAAAGTAGAGAAGAAGCTAACAATGAAATTATTAACTGCAGCATATTAACACAACTAAAGTCAAACACAAGTACAGTTTCATTTTTGACGCACCTCTGTTGATGCAGCATTTCCTTCATTTTCTTTCTTCTTCTCTCTTTTTCAGTATTCGGCATTACCCGGGTGGATGGGAAGACTGGGTGAATAATGAGCAACAAAAGTGATCCAGGGATTATGGAACAGAAAATAAAGATATGTAAAGCTCTTTTTGGGAAAACCTGATCCAGAATCAGACTGCAAAGTGAGAAGACATAACACGGGATCCCAAAGACTAAAACCAGAGGGTCTATCACACATCAGCAATCGCACATCATTCAAAACTATTGCAATATTACTTATTACTTTAAATTAAGTTTTGAAATTATTTTAAATTTACATTTGTTTCAGCTGTACAAGTTCTAAACAAACAAATATGTAACCAGTGACTATTCTAAGCCTTACTACAAATTCTGATAGACAGTCAAGTGCTAAGTGCGAATGAAGTTGTAGTTTCCAGACTATCTATGCAAATGACTACTTAACTGCATATGATTGTGAGTTAAAATGAGGTCTTACTGTGAGCAAGTCAACATTTCAAGTTGATGTATTGTATTATATTGCTGCTTGTAGATAGAACTGCCAGTGTAGCTGCCAAAGTCATTTAATAAATCAAACTATAACAGTACTATTTAGTTTGTGTTTTTTTTAATGCATTTTTTCATTTTTTCATCTTATGTACTCTTCCAACAGGTCTATTAAAAAGGCAGTGATAATACATTTATATGGATAATTTGTGACTCTGTACCTAGCTGACGTGACAGCTACTGGGGCTAAGATGATCTACAGTACTGAAAGACCATGTCTAATATCTGCTGTGTCTCGGTATGAATTTGTCACCCACTCTCCAGAAAACGTTAACAGGGTCTTTCATTCTTAATAATGAATGTGCTTGTTTTCAACTGAGAAGAATGCCACTGCTACAGCATATCGACCATGACTGCGGACCTTGCTCCCTATTAACTCCCCCTTTTACAGCTGAAGCTCAAAGTGCAAATAGAACATACAAATTTTATTCTTATGATTGGTGTAGTCAAGATTTATATGTAATCCAAGTCCCTCACAAAATTTAGAAGCAGCTTGTTGTTTGTGAATCACTGACACTGAAAAGGAAACTTACCTCATGAGTGACTTTCCACATGCGTGAGTAAATAATGTGGCTCAGGGAGTGCTAATACTATTTCTGCTTACATGAAACAGCATTCTGTTACTTAGTTGCAACATGAAAAGAGCTGGTTAGTGCTGATAGATTGTCCACATAACTCATTCCACCTCTTCCCAAAAGTCCCATGCTGCTGCGAGATCTGAGGTCAGTGGGAAAGAATAGATGCTTGCTCAAAACATCTAGCCAGGATTTCACGAAAACAATAAATAAAAAATCATTCTACAAGTTGTTTTTTTAAATGTGCTAAAGAAAACAATGCCTGGCTGGACAGGTTATAATCTATGTTCTGGTCATTCTGTGGTTTCCTCTCTGTGTGAAACCTGAGCATTAAGTTTTATATTAGGATTAATGTTGCTGGCAGTTAATATTTACAGTAAATATTAAGGTCAGTGCAGCTCTTACTGACCCCTGATGAAGTGACACCATAGGTGTCAACGTTAAATCAATCTGAAAAGACCTGTCCACTGCTTTCTCCCCTCATATCACTGTGCTATGTCAACCGTAAACTCCAGACTACAGTCCCCCCCGCCCCTTCTGCCTCCTTATTTTCCCTCAAAAGCCGTTAATTCCATTTTCTTTTTTCTGCACACTCTGGTTTTAATATGTTGAAAACAGAGCAGACTAATAAGTACTAATTTATGTCAAATCTTGCCAGGGCTCTTTGTTCCTCTGCAGCCTCATCAGCTCTCCCTCCAGCTTCTGCTCAGCATTCAATTAAACTCCCTCGTCCCATCAGAGCCGATCACATCAGTGCTGCACCTACTGGCTGCTCTGACTGACTGGACCCTGCTTGTCTGTCTGTCTGCTGCTTAGTGCTGGGCTGGGCTCTGAGGTGGTGGATGTGCTATGATCCTGGTCAAACCCGTTATGCTTCTGAGAAAATGGAGCCTGATATACAATCACTCTGTATGTTGCAGAGAGACTAATGAGACTAACCCTTCACTGATATCACCAGCCACTGTCCCAGCCCAGCTCTGCTCCTCACAAGCTGCTGACAGATATCTGAGCAGCAGGTCAAGCCTGAGTTGTTGCAGTGGTTCAAGATTCCACAAGTGCTGGCTCATAAACTGGGCTGTGTTTGATAGAGCTGGGGCACGGCTGGCAATGAGAAGTATAAAACCTGAGGGTTGACAATCAAGGAGTGCAAACAAGGTGGAACAGCAGTGAAGTGCAGTAAACCACCGACAGAACCAGAGGAAACACAAATCGCTACCGCCACCATGAGCCGCAGCCCGGAGAGGATCTCATCCTACCGGCGTCACTTTGAGGACAGCAGCACCTCGTCCTACCAGGTCAGGGTGTCCAGCCCATCCCCCACCAGGAGAGACACCCGTCATGCCTCCGCCGGCTACTCCTGCAGAACCGGGCCCAGCAGCATGCGTGTGGCGTCAGTGGGACGAAGGACCGTCTCAGCCGCACGCAGGTCTCGCATGGTTGGAGCAGGGTAAGCTCTGCCAGCTACAGTGCCAACATATGGACAGATAATGTTTATGAGTAAGAGGGCTATACAGTTAGATAATAATTTCCTTTGGTGATGTAACATTTTTAACTCATGTGAAAGTAAGTGCTACCTCTTCCCCCGATGTATTTCAAGCAATTTTAGAGCACTTCCTATGACATGAAATGTTCGCATTTTCTCATGATATGCCATCTCCTCCTCCAAATTTAATGTCTTTGGCTGATGGGTGGATTTTCAGTGTGAGTGCAGGAGCCATGGTATGTGTTGGGCCAAGTGGAGAACCTGCAGTGGATCTGGATGTGGCTGCAGCTGAGAACCAAGAATTCCTCAACACCCGCACAAGTGAAAGACAGGAGATGATCGTCCTCAATGACAGACTGGCTGTATACATTAACAAGGTAAGACAACTCTCAAACTGACCACATTTTTACCTCTTCAATCATAAATAGATTTGTCAGGCCTGGCTAAAAACTCCTTTCGTTGAAAAATTAGGAAAAATGGGAACATATTACTTTCAGCTCTGTGAGCACATGGACAGGAATCATGTTGTGGTTCAAGTAGACTTGAAATCACAGAGGTTTTCTTGCCCTTACAGGTTCGATCACTTGAGCAGCAGAACAAGCTACTGGAGGCAGAGATCGAGGCCTACCAGAACCGTTTTGAGAAGCCAACAGGTTTACGCCTCTTATATGAGGAACAGCTGAGGGAGCTGAAAAAGATTGCTGACCAGATGAGAGTTCAGCGGGTGAGACAGAATGCTCCAACCCACACATCGCCCGTTTCTTATTTTAAACTTCAGTTGCTCAATAGAGCATAAAGAGTCAATTCTTTGTTTCGGGCGAGGTTTACACCTCACTGAGCTGTAGAGGATCCATCCAAGCAATGATACAAGACGTCAACTTGGTGTTTTCAAGGTTCTTTACCTGGTAACAGGCTTATTTCTGGCAGGCAAATGGAGGGGTGCCTGAGTGTGTTAAGGTGTCATGGAGTACAGCTGTCTTTAGCTATGCTTTATGCACAGATGAGATGACTTGATTATGTATTTGGACGCACAAACACACACATGCACACAGGAATGAATTAAAAATATAAAATGCAAAAGAGGCTGATCTACATTTTGCACACACCCTTGCACACACCTCCAAATCTAATAGATGACTGCATTACTTCTGGCATCTTGGTTTTCAGGACATCTCCTTGGCGGCGAAGGAGTCCACAGCGGCTCAACTAGAGGCAATCAAAATCAAATATGAGGAGGCAGTGGAGCTGAGGAGGAAAGCCGAGTTAGATATTGAAGCCTTCCGTCCAGTAGGTTACATTACAACATTACATTAGCCAATATCTCCCCCATCATCAAGTTAATTTACAGTCCAAAATCAACATGATAATAATGCCGTGTTTTCTTCAGGATGTTGACAAAGCCACCTCTTCACGCATTGCCTTGGAGAAGAAGCTGGAGCAGCTGGAAGTTGAAATTGAATTCTTGAAAAGGGTCCATCAGCAGGTGGATAACATCTTCACGTCAGATTTACATATTTAGGTTGCCTTCCATTTTCATGATTACTAGATATGTCTGTTTTTTCAGGAAATTGATGAGCTTATGAAACAGATCTATGCAGCTCACGTCTCAGCTCAGAGTGCATTCACCCTGCCTGATCTGGCAGCAGCTTTGAAACAAATCCAAACCCAGTACGACGACATTGCAGCCAAAAATCTCCAGGTAAAATAATCACACATCTGCACTGTCAGAAGTTTCTGTGTGTTACAAATGACATTTATGTGATTTTTTTATCCCTTGTTTTTAGGAAATGGATTCTTGGTATAAAAACAAATTCGAAGATCTGAACAATAAGACATCAAGGCATGTGGATAAGGTTCGAAGTGTTAGAGAAGAAATAGCAGGTGCCAGAAAGGATGTGAGTATCAAAATTGAAAATGGATAAAAGAAGACTGATTGACAAATGATATTAAATGACTCCAGTGACTATGATTGCATACAAATATCTTCAGATCCAAAGCAAAGAACGGGACTTGGATAGCTTGAGGACCAGGAATGAAGCTCTTGAGGCTCAGATCCGAGAGACACAAGAAAAGTACAGGAAGGAACTGGAAGACCTGCAGGTTAGGGTCCCTGGGCGCACACCTGGTCACACCACAGTCAAGTGTGAACACATACACTTACTCACATGCATGCAGACACAAAGCCACCACAATATTTCATTCGTACAGTTATTTTATGCCTCCGTTAACCTGACAGGCTCGGATTGAGGCCCTGCAGCTTGAACTGAAATCCACCAAGGAGAAAATTGCACTGCACCTGCGTGAGTACCAGGACCTCCTGAATGTCAAGATGTCTCTGGAGATTGAGATCACAACATACAGGTGAAGGAAAAATAATGTAATGTAAATGGATTTAGTGCTATGACGTATATGTAAATCAATTTAAACAAAAGTTTTGTCCCTTTTTGCATATGTTTCTTACAGAAAACTTATCGAAGGAGAGGATCTGCGTCTCTCTGGCATGGTGCAAACACTGTCTCTGACCAGTTGTGGTGCTGCTGGTGCTGGAATGAGCTTTAGTGGAGGAGGCATGGGCGGTGTTGGTGGAATGGGTGGTGGATTAATTGGAGGTAGTGGTGGGGTTGCTGGAAGCACAGGGAGTGGAGTAGGAATGGGTGGGGGCATCGGTGCAGGAGGCATGGGCACTAGTCCAGGAGGAATGGGTGGAAGAATTGGTGCTGGTCCAGATGACAGGAAGGGTCCTGCTGGAAGGGCAGGTGGGGCAGACATGGGAGCTGAGGGTGGAGGATTAAGAGCTGGTGTGGGGCATGTGGCTACTGGTGAAGGCAGTGGAGGAGTGGGTGCTGGTGGAATGAGTGGTGTTGGCTCTGGTGCCAGTGGAATGGGTGCTGGTGCTGGTGTCGGGGGCTTAGGCACTGGGGCTGGAGGTGTGGGTGCTGCAGGTTTGGGCACTGGGGCTAAAGGTATGGGCCCTGGTGCTGGAGACAAAGGTGACAGTGTTGGAATGGGTGTAGGTGGTGCCACTGCAGACTCTGGTGGCATGGGTTTCACTGGAGGAAATGGCGGTGTTGGCGGAGGGATGGGTGATGGAGTTGGTGGAGGCATAGATCGGGATGGAGGTAAAGATCGTGGAATGGGTCCTATTGGAATGGGTCGTGGAATTGGAGGCAGTGGAGGAAAGGAGGATGTGGTTGGAGGTGATGTAGGTGCACTGTCAGGTGTTGGTGGAACAGGGAAGATCGGTAGTGGTACCAGTGGTGTCGGCATGGGATATGGATCCAATGGACATGACGCCAGCAATGATGCCTACACAGAGCAGGCTGTGGAGCTGACGGAGAGAAGGACGGTGCTCATTAGGTAAAGGTACCATCAGGTATCTTTTGTATTTCCTTGAAACATAATTTCCTCAATCTGCTTTATGATTGGTTAGATATACAGCTGCTTAAAGGTCCATCCTTTTTAACAGTTTTAATAAGCTTCCTTGGGTTATTTCAGCCCTCTTCATTTTCTTTCCTTCTGGACAGAACTGTCAAAAATGAGGATGACGTGCTGGAGATGGACCACCAGGAACAAACCTATACCATCACTGGAGCAGCCGATGACTCAGATGATGACTGACCAGCACGATCTCCCAAGTGACCTCCTCTCGGCCTTAAACCTCCACGCCCCTCTGAGCTTTGCACTGACCAAACCCCATGTCTGGGCACTGACCTTTGTCCTTTGCCCTGGACAAGAAGACCATGACTGACCCTTCACTACAGAGTGAACCTTCACTTTATAGAGTATAGATATGCCTCACTAGGAATGCTCAACATGATCTCTAAACTTATGTGTGGTCCCACCCCGCCACCCCCGCTGCAAATAAAGCTATCAGCATTCAATGACCTTGTCTTTTTTTATTTGATGTCTTCAGTGTTTGGGGTGCCTTATAACGACACAAATTGCTATCCAGTACTATTTCTATGAAATGCTGGTAAAAATACATTTTGCCTTACCGGAGAGATATCTTGCTTATTTTCATAGCTTTGCTTGAAGGACACAAAGCCAAAAGTAGTAGTGAGTGAGTAGTGAGGGAACAGCAAATCAGAGAGAAGGATAGAGTCACCTGAGGGCTGAGGCGGTCGCCCTGACACTTTCTGGAGGGCTGAGGAATCCGTCAGTCAAATTTTGTCTTGCAGACGAGTGACGGCATACAGCCGTTTCCTGTCCTCATTCCATCCACATCCACACCTTTTTCTCCTGCTGCTGATTGGGAGCGATTGGATCTGGCCAACAGATGCCAAACACACTCAATGTCCTGCTCAGGGGCTGAGAGCAGAGACATGCAACACACCAAATCTCTGACAGAAACTGCAACAAAAGATAGGGACAGCAGCAATAACAGTACTGTGCCTTTATTCTTATTCTTATTATTATTATTATTAGTAGTATATTATTATTATTATTATTATG